>NW_020956492.1:183271-188667 GCF_003031625.1 Empidonax traillii
AAAATTTGCTTCCAGCTGGAAATCACCCTTTGTTAAATATTATCATTACAAATGAATTGGCAATTCTACAAACATTCATGCATGCAAGATGTTATGCAAGGCTGACTGGTGACCATTCTGGTCTATCTAATAGTATTCACTAAAGCTGTTTTATTGGGAAGTTACCCATGAAAGTGGAAAGAAAAAAAAGAAGTTGATCTACTTGCAGAAGCAACTTTCATTAAGCACACTTTTGCTTGTTTTAACAACAAATTCTACATAAAATCAGGTTAAGTTTAGAAAAGAAAAGTAAAGTTTTGAAGACAAGGTGTGTATTTAAATGCCTAAGGGTGGGCTTAATACCAGGCAGATATATTGGTAATCTGCTTTTTTAATATATTTCACTAAAAAGATACCAATTCAACATTTGAGCTGTATGTCACAGTATGAGGTGCAGTAACTGCAACAGAAATATAATAAATCACAGTTCCAAAAAAATTATTTCCATGGTTATGAAATTTTATCTGCCATCTGTAGACACAGTCCAGTGGGTAGGTGGTGAGACAGCAAGGCAAAACTCTCCTCAGTGTTGTTTAGGCACAGGCTCTGAGTCAGCAAGGGTAGACCAATGCTTTGATTACTCTGCATGGAGAGGCATATGCTTCCTTTCAAAACCTAAGTCAAAAAAACCCCATTCCCTGTCCCAAAGTTCAGGGGAGAGAACGAGAGAAGGGGGCACATGCAGTAGACACCATGAGAGGGAGCACCAGAATCAGATGATATGGAAGTACACAGGGAGGCTGTAATATGCAAAGGCAGGCAGAAAGCAAGAACCAGTCATCATATGCTGGAAACAGCAACAGTGTAATAATTGCTAATTCATTATTGTCTTCTGTTGGAATTCAAGCAAGTGTAGCAAGTTACATCACTTTTAGTTTACTACTTTTAAAAAACAAGAAAGTTAAAGAAGAGGTGCATTAAGCATGGCCAGAGAAGCGAAGGCAGGTTGTTCAAATGTAATCTCTTACAGATTTTGATTGGTAAAGTAAGGTTTTTAGGGGTTTTTTTTTGCATATTTGAGGTGAGGTTTAGCAATGTTGCTATTCTATATATATATATATATATATATAAAAATATATATAATATATGTATATATACCTGTATACTGTATAAACACATACTTATACATCATGCAGTGAAAACAATGAAAATTTACTTACATAGTGGTCTAAATATTTATTAAAAGTCATTGTTTTAAACTGTTGTCTATTATAACTTCAGGTTATTAATTGTACTTACTAAATTTTGACAAATACTCACAATTAATTATATATGATACATAATCCATAGCTGTATTACTTTTAAAGGATATTCCTTGCAAATCACCAAAATAATCACATAAAATGAGTCCCTACAGGTAAAAATATTCTTATTGCTTCCATGAGTTTGTATGTTGATTGAACTACAACTTTATAACTCTATTCATATTATCTTCCTTTATGCTGTGAAAGATCCATGGATAAGTTATTAATATGTTCCTCAAACAAATTATTTGAATAATTTAATTTCAGAATGTAAATGTAAATATTGGTTTGTAGGCCTATAAAATATGATATTTATGTGACAGCCACTTTTTAAACAGGAAAAGCCTCAAAAATATTAATCAAAACAAATAACAAAACAAAAATTCATACTTCTATAGATCTCAAGTGACCAATGAAGACTTTATCTTTAATCTCAGAAACATACAAGATTTAAGAGATTATTCTAGTAAGTAAAGGGCATTGTTAGTTAAAGTAAGCATTTGAAGCAGAAGCTGATCTCCTACTGAACCCTAAAAAACCTGAATCAATATTTGAGAAAATGTATCAAATGAATAAAAGTGTTGATTTTATCTTTAACTAGATTCTGAAATACTCAGAGAGATAATTACAAGAATGCAAATAAAATTATGACCAAAACCTGAAGATGTAAAATTTTCTGTGCATGCACAGAATCTGCAAGATTTTATATTCAAAATGTCACTGTTAGCCATGAAATATTAATAGTAGCTGAAACATGAATCTATCCAAATGTATGATTATGAAAGAAAGGATTCATAGGAGCACAGAAGATCCAGAGTTGGAAGGGACTCGAGTTTTTAAATCCAACTCAGAACTCCACACAGGGAAACCTCAAAGTTAAAACTTATATCTGAGAGTGTTGTACAAACACTTCTTGAAGAGTGACAGGCTAGGGGACATGACTACTTCCCTGGGTAGTTTTTTTTTTTTTTTTTCTGGTGGTTGCCCATGCTTTCAGTGGAGAACGTTTTCTTAATGTCCAATTTGAACTTTCCCTGACACATTTTTCAACCATCACCTTGTGACCTGTCACCAAACACCGGAGAGGAGGACAGCATCTCCCTTTCCACTCTCTTTCATGTTGTACTTATATACAGTAAAGAGGTGACTCCTCAGTTTTCTCTCTTCTAAACTGAACAAATCTGTATCCTCGTCCACTTCTCATAAGTCATGTCTTCTAATCCTTTCATCAACTTGTTGCTCTTTTTATGAAAGAGCAATAATATAAAGATTGTGTATGTGAACTGAGAATTCTGGGTTTATGTGTATGTTTTCTTTATGAATATTTATTTTCTTACACACTCTTTCTTGGGACTCATCTCACTCAACTTGAGATGCTTATCGTGTCCCATATCAGTTCCTGAATCATTCACTTATATTACTTTCCATGATCAGTGGATAGGAAAAGACACTTGGAGATACAATTAATCTTACAAGTCTGAATGTCTGGTTCATGATTCTTTTTCACTAGAAATTCATTTTTTTCTCTTCGCTTCTAAAAAGGGAGTCTTTAGTGACTAGAAAAGATATGAATGTATGTCACATAGACATGTAAAAGAAGGTATAGAGCATCCCAACATTATGTTCTGAGTATTAATTTCAGCCTTTAATTTAATCTTCACAGCGCAGTAAATACCAGTAACAAGCCTTCTAAGTAAGAGTCCAAAACAATAAAGAATCTACCAGCTGTTGAGAAAAAATGAGGAGCATCTCTAATAGGACAGGGAAGGACTTTAGTCTCTTGTTAGCCAGAAACAGTTTAGTGCTGCTAATTTCCTAACGAGACTATTTTTGCAATTCACTGACCTCATAACATCATGAGTTTAATGTCTAACATGAATTTTTGGAGTAAATTTAAACTCAATTTAGCCAGATTAAGTTGTAGGAATCACAGAACTTCATCTAGCAACTCCTGCATCAGGCTCCTTATTTGAATGAACCCTAGATCTCTTGGAAAACCCACCCTTATCACTCACAAAATAAAGGGATTCTCTCATCACCAAATTACATTTAATTTTTAATAATGGTAGTGTTAAGTATGTACCTAAAAACTGCTTTTAATATCTAAATTAAAAAAAAAAGAAAAAAAAAAAAAAGGAAAATGGAGCCAGACTACATTAAGAGTTACACAGTTGAAAGATGAGAAGCAATGGCTTTAAGCTGCAGGAATTTTCAGTTGGACATAAGAAGAAAAATTGCAGAGTAAATGGGTAAGGTCTGGAACACACTGTATAACAAGACCATGAGATCTCCATCCTCAGGGACTTTCAAATCTGAGTGTTCAGAGCCTTGGTCAAAGTGATCTAACTTTCAGGTTAGTACTGCTTTGAGCAGATTAGTCTAGATAACCTCTAGAGGTCCCTTCCAACCTTAATGATTACATGAATCTATGATTTTAAGAGGCGCTTCTTGTTTGTATGTTGAATTAGCATTTTAATGCATTCAAGCTCTGTCTCCCATCAAAATTGTTCTTTTTCCTTCATGAGCTTCGAGGCAATGATTTCATAATCTTATTTTGTGTATACCTTGGTAGTTTCTAAAATCTTGAGCTGCCCTTGTAATTTTTTTTCCATCATATTTTTAATATTCAATATCCTTTTTAAAGACAATCACCTAAAAATGCATATAGGTGTCTTAGTAAAAGTCTCTCAAGTGCTGTACACAAATACAGCCTCCTCACTCTTATTTAATATTTTCTACTTATACATTTAAAAAATATTTTCACCTACTTAGCTATAATATTGCTAAGGGGCTCATGTTCACTTAATTAGCTACTATTTCCTCTAAGTCCATCAGTGTCACTGAAGACCAGGACACCATTTCCCATCCTGCAAGTGTGACCTACATAGTTTGTTCCTTGAGGTATGCCCTTTCATTTGGCTTTTCTTAAAATATGCTGTCCAAAGAAAAGTAATTTTCTTAAGAACATAATTTAGTTTAGTTGGTCTTTCCCCAATATTTATTACTCACTAGTTATCCGTTATTAGCAAACTCTACCAGATCATTGATAAAGAGGTTAAAAAGCAAGAATTAACTTTTCAGAGTCATCTGGTTATGCGTCCTGTTGACACTGATACTTCATTTATAATTACTTTCTGAAACATCTCTCATAGACGATATTTAAACTTCATTGATTTTGCATAGCAGTATTTTCCTCAGAAAGAAGAAAGACAAGGATAACTGCTTTATAGGAGTTTGACTGCATTATGTCAATGTAGTTTGCTGCAGTTATCAACTAAACTTGTGTAAAACGATATTACTTTTCTTTGACAAGGCATATTCTCCATAAATCCATGCTGATTGCCATTTTAATCTTCACAGACAAAATCCCTTATCACCCACAGTGTCATCACTGTGAAAAAAACCCAGCTTAATACCTATTTACCCTCTTTGAATATTGCCAGACCAGGTACACAGTTTAAAAAGAAAAAAGCCACCTCAGAGACTGTTATCAAAGTTAAATAGGGAGTTATTATTCTCATAAACATGAGCTTTCTTTACACTCTTTTGATACTATGTAATATTTTTAAAATATGAATAAACGAATGAGCATTTTTTGTACTTCCTAAAATGTAGTGTCTTCATAAGCACATGCCTGTAAGGGTGATCCTATTTGTGTATTTTGTCCTTTTTGTGTGTAGCTTTTGAGAAAAAAAAAATGTCTGAATTAAGAGCATAAGCTATTATTGATGCCCTTTTCAATAAGGTATAATTTGGATGAATTGCTGAACTGGTGTACTAGGACACAACCAAACTGGATAGCAGCCAGCTGACACCCTGAGAAGTTATGTAATAGTATACATTAGGCTAAAGCAGCTACCAGATATATTATCCCAAAGCCTCTTTAAGCTCTTAACACTGGGGCTGTGAAAACATGCAGCCAAAAATCAGACTCGGTATTATCAGGAATCTACCTGGAATTTCAATTGAAATCTTGCTGGAGTGTTCCTGGTTCTTTTTTCTTAAGTGTGTGTTGTTTTTTTGTTTTGGTTTGGTTTGGTTTGGTTTTTTTTTTTTTTTTTTTTTTTTTTTTTTTTTTTTTTTTTTTTTTTTTTTTTTTTTTTTTTTTTTTTT
>NW_020956492.1:188688-210936 GCF_003031625.1 Empidonax traillii
AAAATTTGCTTCCAGCTGGAAATCACCCTTTGTTAAATATTATCATTACAAATGAATTGGCAATTCTACAAACATTCATGCATGCAAGATGTTATGCAAGGCTGACTGGTGACCATTCTGGTCTATCTAATAGTATTCACTAAAGCTGTTTTATTGGGAAGTTACCCATGAAAGTGGAAAGAAAAAAAAAAAAGTTGATCTACTTGCAGAAGCAACTTTCATTAAGCACACTTTTGCTTGTTTTAACAACAAATTCTACATAAAATCAGGTTAAGTTTAGAAAAGAAAAGTAAAGTTTTGAAGACAAGGTGTGTATTTAAATGCCTAAGGGTGGGCTTAATACCAGGCAGATATATTGGTAATCTGCTTTTTTAATATATTTCACTAAAAAGATACCAATTCAACATTTGAGCTGTATCTCACAGTATGAGGTGCAGTAACTGCAACAGAAATATAATAAATCACAATTCCAAAAAAATTATTTCCATGGTTATGAAATTTTATCTGCCATCTGTAGACACAGTCCAGTGGGTAGGTGGTGAGACAGCAAGGCAAAACTCTCCTCAGTGTTGTTTAGGCACAGGCTCTGAGTCAGCAAGGGTAGACCAATGCTTTGATTACTCTGCATGGAGAGGCATATGCTTCCTTTCAAAACCTAAGTCAAAAAAACCCCATTCCCTGTCCCAAAGTTCAGGGGAGAGAACGAGAGAAGGGGGCACATGCAGTAGACACCATGAGAGGGAGCACCAGAATCAGACGATATGGAAGTACACAGGGAGGCTGTAATATGCAAAGGCAGGCAGAAAGCAAGAACCAGTCATCATATGCTGGAAACAGCAACAGTGTAATAATTGCTAATTCATTATTGTCTTCTGTTGGAATTCAAGCAAGTGTAGCAAGTTACATCACTTTTAGTTTACTACTTTTAAAAAACAAGAAAGTTAAAGAAGAGGTGCATTAAGCATGGCCAGAGAAGCGAAGGCAGGTTGTTCAAATGTAATCTCTTACAGATTTTGATTGGTAAAGTAAGGTTTTTAGGGGTTTTTTTTTGCATATTTGTGGTGAGTTTTAGCAGTGTTGCTATTATATATATATATATATATATAAATATATATAATATATGTATATATACCTGTATACAGTATAAACACATACTTATACATCATGCAGTGAAAACAATGAAAATTTACTTACATAGTGGTCTAAATATTTATTAAAAGTCATTGTTTTAAACTGTTGTCTATTATAACTTCAGGTTATTAATTGTACTTACTAAATTTTGACAAATACTCACAATTAATTATATATGATACATAATCCATAGCTGTATTACTTTTAAAGGATATTCCTTGCAAATCACCAAAATAATCACATAAAATGAGTCCTTACAGGTAAAAATATTCTTATTGCTTCCATGAGTTTGTATGTTGATTGAACTACAACTTTATAACCCTATTCATATTATCTTCCTTTATGCTGTGAAAGATCCATGGATAAGTTATTAATATGTTCCTCAAACAAATTATTTGAATAATTTAATTTCAGAATGTAAATGTAAATATTGGTTTGTAGGCCTATAAAATATGATATTTATGTGACAGCCACTTTTTAAACAGGAAAAGCCTCAAAAATATTAATCAAAACAAATAACAAAACAAAAATTCACTACTTCTATAGATCTCAAGTGACCAATGAAGACTTTATCTTTAATCTCAGAAACATACAAGATTTAAGAGATTATTCTAGTAAGTAAAGGGCATTGTTAGTTAAAGTAAACATTTGAAGCAGAAGCTGATCTCCTACTGAACCCTAGAAAACCTGAATCAATATTTGAGAAAATATATCAAATGAATAAAAGTGTTGATTTTATCTTTAACTAGATTCTGAAATACTCAGAGAGATAATTACAAGAATGCAAATAAAATTATGACCAAAACCTGAAGATGTAAAATTTTCTGTGCATGCACAGAATCTGCAAGATTTTATATTCAAAATGCCACTGTTAGCCTTGAAATATTAATAGTAGCTGAAACATGAATCTATCCAAATGTATGATTATGAAAGAAAGGATTCATAGGAGCACAGAAGATCCAGAGTTGGAAGGGACTCGAGTTTTTAAATCCAACTCAGAACTCCACACAGGGAAACCTCAAAGTTAAAACTTATATCTGAGAGTGTTGTACAAACACTTCTTGAAGAGTGACAGGCTAGGGGACATGACTACTTCCCTGGGTAGTTTTTTTTTTTTCTGGTGGTTGCCCATGCTTTCAGTGGAGAACGTTTTCTTAATGTCCAATTTGAACTTTCCCTGACACATTTTTCAACCATCACCTTGTGACCTGTCACCAAACACCGGAGAGGAGGACAGCATCTCCCTTTCCACTCTCTTTCATGTTGTACTTATATACAGTAAAGAAGTGACTCCTCAGTTTTCTCTCTTCTAAACTGAACAAATCTGTATCCTCGTCCACTTCTCATAAGTCATGTCTTCTAATCCTTTCATCAACTTGTTGCTCTTTTTATGAAAGAGCAATAATATAAAGATTGTGTATGTGAACTGAGAATTCTGGGTTTATGTGTATGTTTTCTTTATGAATATTTATTTTCTTACACACTCTTTCTTGGGACTCATCTCACTCAACTTGAGATACTTATCGTGTCCCATATCAGTTCCTGAATCATTCACTTATATTACTTTCCATGATCAGTGGATAGGAAAAGACACTTGGAGATACAATTAATCTTACAAGTCTGAATGTCTGGTTCATGATTCTTTTTCACTAGAAATTCATTTTTTTCTCTTCGCTTCTAAAAAGTGAGTCTTTAGTGACTAGAAAAGATATGAATGTATGTCACATAGACATGTAAAAGAAGGTATAGAGCATCCCAACATTATGTTCTGAGTATTAATTTCAGCCTTTAATTTAATCTTCACAGCGCAGTAAATACCAGTAACAAGCCTTCTAAGTAAGAGTCCAAAACAATAAAGAATCTACCAGCTGTTGAGAAAAAATGAGGAGCATCTCTAATAGGACAGGGAAGGACTTTAGTCTCTTGTTAGCCAGAAACAGTTTAGTGCTGCTAATTTCCTAACGAGACTATTTTTGCAATTCATTGACCTCATAACATCATGAGTTTAATGTCTAACATGAATTTTTGGAGTAAATTTAAACTCAATTTAGCCAGATTAAGTTGTAGGAATCACAGAACTTCATCTAGCAACTCCTGCATCAGGCTCCTTATTTGAATGAACCCTAGATCTCTTGGAAAACCCACCCTTATCACTCACAAAATAAAGGGATTCTCTCATCACCAAATTACATTTAATTTTTAATAATGGTAGTGTTAAGTATGTACCTAAAAACTGCTTTTAATATCTAAATTAAAAAAAAAAGAAAAAAAAAAAGGAAAATGGAGCCAGACTACATTAAGAGTTACACAGTTGAAAGATGAGAAGCAATGGCTTTAAGCTGCAGGAATTTTCAGTTGGACATAAGAAGAAAAATTGCAGAGTAAATGGGTAAGGTCTGGAACACACTGCATAACAAGACCATGAGATCTCCATCCTCAGGGACTTTCAAATCTGACTGTTCAGAGCCTTGGTCAAAGTGATCTAACTTTCATGTTAGTACTGCTTTGAGCAGATTAGTCTAGATAACCTCTAGAGGTCCCTTCCAACCTAAATGATTACATGAATCTATGATTTTAAGAGGTGCTTCTTGTTTGTATGTTGAATTAGCATTTTAATGCATTCAAGCTCTGTCTCCTATCAAAATTGTTCTTTTTCCTTCATGAGCTTCGAGGCAATGATTTCATAATCTTATTTTGTGTATACCTTGGTAGTTTCTAAAATCTTGAGCTGCCCTTGTAATTTTTTTTCCATCATATTTTTAATATTCAATATCCTTTTTAAAGACAATCACCTAAAAATGCATATAGGTGTCTTAGTAAAAGTCTCTCGAATGCTGTACACAAATACAGCCTCCTCACTCTTATTTAATATTTTCTACTTATACATTTAAAAAATATTTTCACCTACTTAGCTATAATATTGCTAAGGGGCTCATGTTCACTTAATTAGCTACTATTTCCTCTAAGTCCATCAGTGTCACTGAAGACCAGGACACCATTTCCCATCCTGCAAGTGTGACCTACATAGTTTGTTCCTTGAGGTATGCCCTTTCATTTGGCTTTTCTTAAAATATGCTGTCCAAAGAAAAGTAATTTTCTTAAGAACATAATTTAGTTTAGTTGGTCTTTCCCCAGTATTTATTACTCACTAGTTATCCATTATTAGCAAACTCTACCAGATCATTGATGAAGAGGTTAAAAAGCAAGAACTAACTTTTCAGAGTCATCTGGTTATGCGTCCTGTTGACACTGATACTTCATTTATAATTACTTTCTGAAACATCTCTCATAGACGATATTTAAGCTTCATTGATTTTGCATAGCAGTATTTTCATCAGAAAGAAGAAAGACAAGGATAACTGCTTTATAGGAGTTTGACTGCATTATGTCAATGTAGTTTGCTGCAGTTATCAACTAAACTTGTGTAAAACGATATTAATTTTCTTTGACAAGGCATATTCTCCATAAATCCATGCTGATTGCCATTTTAATCTTCACAGACAAAATCCCTTATCACCCACAGTGTCATCACTGTGAAAAAAAACCAGCTTAATACCTACTTACCCTCTTTGAATATTGCCAGACCAGGTACACAGTTTAAAAAGAAAAAAACCACCTCAGAGACTGTTATCAAAGTTAAATAGGGAGTTATTATTCTCATAAACATTAGCTTTCTTTACACTCTTTTGATACTATGTAATATTTTTAAAATATGAATAAACGAATGAGCATTTTTTGTACTTCCTAAAATGTAGTGTCTTCATAAGCACATGCCTGTAAGGGTGATCCTATTTATGTATTTTGTCCTTTTTGTGTGTAGCTTTTGAGAAAAAAAAATGTCTGAATTAAGAGCATAAGCTATTATTGATGCCCTTTTCAATAAGGTATAATTTGGATGAATTGCTGAACTGGTGTACTAGGACACAACCAAACTGGATAGCAGCCAGCTGACACCCTGAGAAGTTATGTAATAGTATACATTAGGCTAAAGCAGCTACCAGATATGTTATCCCAAAACCTCTTTAAGCTCTTAACACTGGGGCTGTGAAAACATGCAGCCAAAAATCAGACTCGGTATTATCAGGAATCTACCTGGAATTTCAATTGAAATCTTGCTGGAGTGTTCCTGGTTCTTTTTTCTTAAGTGTGTGTTGTTTTTTTGGTTTGGTTTGGTTTGGTTTGGTTTGTTTTTTTTTTAATTTTGTTGTTGTTGTTTTGTTTTCTTTATATATATATTTTATATTGATCTAACCTCATAGAAAAGATCATACTGAAACTTTCTGGTCAACATAGTAAACAAGCAGCAAAAAGCAGTTGTTAACTAGTTATGCTGGTAATTTGATAGCCAAGGGACAAAGAACATGTTAGAGTTTTGCTATTAATTTGTTTTATATGTGTTCAGTACCATGTAAAACATGGTTCTAATTCAGAGATATTCATAACCTGAATAGACTAACATAGCAATCAAATCCAATGCCCTGTTCCAAATTAGAGACCTTACTGGAGTGACTTCTGTGAATATACCTTATTTGAAACAAACCAATAACATAGGGTCAGTGTTATGGTAAAATTCCAGTAGGTAGCTGTCCTGATTTTCAGTAATATAGAGTTAGTTTTCTTCCTAGTAGCTGGCTCAAAGCTGTGTTTTGTTTTTAATATGAGAATAATGAAAATATTTCTCATAATGAAATATGAGAATAATAACACTGATGTGTTTTTGCTGAACAGTGCTTACCTGAAGTCAAGGACTTTTCAGTGCTCTGCCAGTGAGGAGGGGCACAGGAAGGTGGGAAGAAGCATGATCTGACAACTCACTCAAACTGGCTAATGGGATATTCCACATCATAGAATGTCATGCTCAGTTTTTTAAATGGGGGGAGTTGGCCAGGAGACACTGATCACTGTTGAGGATGGGTTGGACATCAGTCAGTAGATGTTAAACAACTGTATTGTACATCACTCAATTTTCTTATATTTTTCTCTCCTTTTCATTGCAAATATTATTATTATTAATATTAGTATTATGAGATTTCACTTTGTTTTAATTATTAAACTGTTCTTATCAACCCATGACTTTTACTTTTTTCCCCTGATTCTCCTCTACATCCTACCAGAGAAGGGAAGAAGCGAGTAAGGAGCTGCGTGGTACTTAGTTCCCAACTGCGTGAAAACGGCAGCACCTAACCCACACACAGCCACTCACTTGCTCCCCCATAGATGGGTGGAAGGAGAATTGGAAGGGTAAAAGTGAGAAAACTTGTGGGTTTGTTTTTTTTTTTTTAATGGACTGAAAAAAAGACAACAAAGAGAGGGGGAAAGGAGGAAACTACAAGGAAAATTGGAGATGCAAAAGAAAACAATTGCTCAGCACTGATCCATCAGACAGGCTCAGAGCGAGTCTGCTGGCAATGGCAGCCCTGGGCAACCTCCAGCCACCAGTTTTATTGCTGAACACAATGTCATACAGTATGGGACATCCCTTTGATAAATTGAGCTCCTAGCTCCTTGTGCACCCCTGGGCTCCTCATTGGTGGGGTGGGATGGGCAGAAGAAAAAGCTTTTAATCTGTGTGAGCCTTGCTCAGCAGGACTGAAAATATCCCTGTTATCAACAGTTTCCAGCACAAATCATAGCTCCATATCAGCTACAATTAATATATTTAACTGTGTTCCAGTCAAAAGCAGCACAGTAACTAAGTACTTTAAAAGTGAAATACTATTTAAGTGTTCACTATTAGTAAGAACCATTATACTGATAGTTTCCAAGGAAGGATGCCAGCAATAATGAGATAAGAAAGAAAAGCTGTACTGAAATATGATTTTTTTGTTGCATTAAAAAAAAACCCCACAACACAGCTTGCTCAAGTAAGAGAAATTTTACCTTTTCATTTCTAATCTACAAGCCAGGACTGTGATGCTCTACTATTAAATTCCACTCAGTTCAACGCCTGTCTTCAGGAACTGCACATTTGTAATTAAAAGGAGATTAAGGTAATTTACTACTCTCTTGTCTGCTGCCCACTAATTTTCTTTCAAAAGGAATATCAGTGCACTTCAGGGATCCAAGTACACTAACCACTTAGAGGTAGTAAGGCCCTAGTAAATAATATAAGTGGACATTATCACATCTTTCTGTACTAATCTAGTAATTGGATTGATCTGCCTCTTCTTAACAGTGACAAGGTAGAGAAAGCTTTCTGAGATTAGAGTTTCCCTGAGTTACCTTTTCAATCAAGAAGATGATCCAGATTGCCAGTTCCTTAATATTTTCAACAGGCAATTTTCATTTATTCGCAAAAAGCCTGGGATTCATCTGACGATATGTAAGTCTGTATCTGAGCTGAGCCCTAAACTCACACATCAGAGCAATAAGTATTTTTAGCAGGTAATTCACTAGACACAGCATAGCAATATAAATCATGCCCTAATATTTTTTTTTGTCTTCTTTCTTCCATGAATAGTAAAATGGGATGACTCGCTCAAGTGCAGATGTCTACACTGTGGTCATCTAGATCAACATCAATAAGCTGATAGCTCTGTAATGGCATACAAGGGCCATACTAGGGCACCTAAGACATTTACACAAGGCTCACAAACATGATACAAGGTTTATGGGAGATTCACGTTATTCTCTAGTGATGGATGAAGGCTATAGGGGGAAGTGACCTTGACTTTGGACAAAACCTCCAACTGACTAAGTTTGGTAGTCAGCTTCTACCCTTAGACATGATGAATCCCAGACAAGTGAATGAATGTGTCATATTCTGAGTAATTCTCCTCTCTCTTCAGTATTTCATGGTTCCTGCTACTCATTAAACCACAAAGCTGAAAGACACTGATTCAGTAATGGCCATATGTAAATAATATGGATTAGGGGCTGGTATGGCATAGTGGCAGGATTATTGTTTCACTTTTCAAAAAAATTAATTTCCTCATTCAAACAAACTGTTGAACTTTGAGGTTTATTCACTGCGAATTTGCTCAGAACAGTGTAACATTTTTACTATTTCTTCATCAGGAAAGTTGTATGTAATTTTGTGTGACACTGACAGAAACTGTGGGATAAATATTTTGCTTTTCCATTGGGATGTATCAGCTACTTAACAGCTGAAACAATAGGAAGTTCATGCTTATTGTTCAGCCTATTGGATAAATGAATGTATCTCCTAAAACCTGTTAAAAAATTAATTACTTTTAGGATGCACAAGACAATACTAGCTTCAGTAATGCATGCATTTCTTTGGCATAGAATTACTGCATAATGTTTAAAGACAGCTGTTTCTCCAAAAGCCAGAGATGGTAGGACAGATGGATAGGCAGAGGGGTGGCCAATTCCTCAGAGGGCTTTCTCAATTGCTTGCCATATTCAAAAAGTGGAAGATAATGATTTACAGTGTAGCAGAGCTTAGTAACTTAAATAGTTTGACTTGTGTTTTTTTAATACTTGCATTAATACACTTGCTGCTCTCTTCTGCTGAGGGAACTCATTTCAACATATATGCTTTGTAACATCTGAAAAAAGCTATTTCAAGGGCACCAGTCTCCTCGTCTACAATAAAAAGCAATCAAATAATCATTAAAAGCAATCCACAAGACAATGTAAATAACAAAAATTCCATATTATGTCCTTTCATATCACTTCTATTGCTGCCCACATGTAAAATATTTTGAAATCTATAAGTTGCTATTTGTTCCATTATATGAAGTTGAAGAATGAATGGGCCAAGCTTTTTTTGTTGAGTTCTCTCCCCAAATGCTGGGGTTTCAATATAAAATTATAGTTTATGAATAAGAAAATATGCAAATGGGATACTCTGTAAAATTACCAAGTATTTATTTGTGACATAAATTTAGTATTTTGCAGCTAAATACAAAATAGGTACTTCTCTATTCACTGTCTCCTTATTAAAGCCACTCTGTATGATCTCTCTCTTACTTAAACAATGATTCATGAAGTCACACTAGTTACTGCATAGAGGTAAATAAAGCTGTGCACAGAGGATATAAGCTACAAAGCACACAAAAAGTATCCAAACAATAGAGTGTAAATGCACATTACCACATGACTGAGCTAGCACAGTGTCCCAGCACTCATAAGTGTTTAAAATGACTGTGGCTTTCTTTAAAAAGCAAGCTATTTGAGACTAAATATAGAGCTTGCATGGTGTGTTGCCAATTCAGTCTCAAAAAAACCATTCAGTTTTACTCAGTATTTCCCTCAACATTTACACCTAAGAACAGTTACCCAAGAAATATTTATATTCCTTAAAACATGGATGAAAAACCTCTATCATATTTTTAAAATTATTCAGTTACATGATTTCTTTAGAAATTGTGAGAGTTAAGAATTAGTTACTTGTCAGTTATTGATTCAGTGTTGGAGCTATGTAACCCATATTCACTTCTGGGGTATTTGTGGCAGCATTTTCATTATATCCCTTCAAACAAAGGATCTGTAAATATGTTTTAAAATAAAAGCTAAGAATTCTCTTTCATTTAGATGATTCCAGGGAATAAGGACTAAAAACTATGACAAGATTCCTCCTTTTGCAAGAATTTTCAATATTGAGATAGGAAAATCTGACCTTGGGGTAGAAAGAAGAAACCTATGTATATTTTGAAATAGAGGTGCAAGAAGCAAGCATGAATGAAGATATCCTCCAAAAGGCTAAAAATAATTTTATTTTAAAGCCGTTTCATACTTTTTGGTGAATGTGAGAAGGAACTCAGAGCTCTTCAGCACTGGTAGTTGACAGTTGCAGAGTGCAGCTGAAAGATTCCAAATACCCTTTGAGACACAGAGCAGTTAATGTAGCTTGGAATGAGGACACAGAGAAAAAAGAAACACTAAGAAAGAGGAAAGAAGAACAACAGATGGCATAGCTGAAGTATAGTCAGCAGCATAAACTGTAAGGGAAACAAACAAATCCCAAAGGTTGCGAGTAATAAATTTGCACAGTGGGGAACACACTGTTCTGGAGAAACTTCAGTCAGAAAATAAACTGTGCATCAATCCAAAGCTTTCTGTTTAGTGCTAGTTGTTCTAGTTGATTTTCAACAAGCTTGAGGAATTTTTCCCCCTACAAGTCTGTTTTGAGATTGCAAGGACCTGCAGGAGAAAGAGACTTTCCCTGAACCACCTGAGGTGCCCTTGCAGAACTATGTCAACGCTCTGTGGCCTGAAGAAGAAAGACCCACCACATCAGGAGAGACACTGGTGCTGAGTAAGGCAGCCCCATCTGCTTCCCATAGAACATCAGTGTAAGGAGAAAAGGCAGCAGGTGATGTTAGTGGGTGACTCTCTTCTGAGAGGTACCGGTGCACCCGTCTGATGACCTGATGTGCCTTCTAGAAAAGTGAGCTGCTTACTGGGGACTCATATCAGGGATGTCACTGAGAAACTACCAAGCCTCATACAGTCCATTGACTACTATCTGTAGCTGTGGTTTCACATACAGTGATACAGACAGGAGTAGTGTAAGGAGTATCAAGAAGGATTATAGAGCAATGGGAGCCATGGAAAAGGACTTGATTTTTATCAATCTTCTTGGTCAAAGGGAAGAATTTTGAAAGGCCCAATCAAATCTGATGAATCAACAAGTGGTTACAGAACTGGTGCCACAGACAGGAATTTGGCTACTTAGAGCATATGACTTGCTTTAAAAACCTGATCCACTGTGGGCCATTGGAGGCTGGGAGGAGAATGGAGGAGGGACCAGGGTGTGTTGGTTGACAAGAAGCTCAACATAACCCAGCAGCGTGTGCTTATACAGCCCAGAAAAACAATTTTATCCTGGGTTGTACCAAATCAAGAAGGTGATTCTGCCTCTCTCCTCTGCTCTGGTGAGACCCCACCCAGAAAACTATGTATAACTCTGGGGACCCCAGCACAAGAAATACATGGACCTGTTGAGTGAGTCCAGAGAAGTGCCACAAAGGTATTTAGAAGGCCAGGGCATATGAGGGCAGACTGAGAAATTTGGGTTTGTTCAGCCTGGAGAAGGACTGTTCAAGAAAGACCTTAAAGGACCTTCCAGTATCTAAGCGGGGGCAACAAGAAAGACAGAAAGAGACTTTTTACAAGGGCCCGCAGTGATAGGACAAGGGGTAACTGCAAGTGACAGTGACATATTCACGGACAAAATTTAGGCTGTGATTGTGGAGCTACTGAATAACGTGACTACATCTCGAGCATGTCACCTCATGGTCCTTAACATGATTAGAAAAGGTGACTCAGAAATAAAAGAACATTGCTGCTGAGGCTGGTATTATTTGGAGTTTGAGACCTCCCTTCTGAGGTTAACTAAAAGTATGCCTGGAGCATGACATATAGCTCAGCTAGAAAAGAAACTAACCACTCAAAAGTCCTGCATTAATCTGGCTTCACTGAGCAGATTAATATAAACAAATCCAAAAACATATTAAAAGGAAATAAAGAAGGAGTAAATGGATAGTCCATTAAGAGATAAAGCACAGACTTGGGCATCGGAAACAAAAAGTTGGTATCACAACTAATTTTGAGCTTACAAATAAGACTAGAATTCACATGTTTTCTTCCAGAAAAACAATTTACAGAAGAATATCTTGGCTACATTGTCCTCCAGTAAAGACAGTGTGGATTTGCTAAACTGTCCAATACACCTGCATAAGAGCTGGATTTGAAGCAAATGACCTGAAAGAGACCAGGAACTTCTGGACCAGCTTCTAATAAATTCCCTAATGACTCTTCAATTTGCAGTACATGAATCTACTGAAGCAATCTATTTGAGCCCAAATATCTACTTCAAGGTGAGCTGAACCTCTACTCCAGCCTTTGTCATATTATATCAACTTCACCCCAGCTGATGGGTGCAGTTTAGACTACGTTACATACACACATCTGCAAGTAGACACCAAGATATCTTAACATGGAGCTGAAAACAGCCCTGTAGGAGATACTTATCTCGTCTCCAAGATGTGAGTAGGAGTATGATTCAGTTCTAACACATCCATCTAGGGCTGCTGAAGCATCACAGAGTAGTTGAGCCATTTGTAAGGTGGTTACATATGACAAAGTAGATGAGATTTGAACTATTCTGGGCTAGCAGCTGCAGACCAGGTGAATGCCTTGGGACATCCCATTTGGTACTATACACCTATTTGGACAACTAAATTGACTGTGAAGGTCTATGTCATTGAAACATCTATCTCATCTGATCTCAAAGATTGCCCTAGTGAACTGGTAGTAAACCAAGAGCCTGACACATCTCAGATAAAATCCATTCTTCTGAGGCAGTGTCTAAATTAGATCATCGCTGTAATCTATGAATGCCTATACCTTTCTACTAACTATGAAGTAAATTAGGATGATTTAATGTAAAAGTAGGTATTGAAAAAGAGATTAGTTGAATCACAAGTTTTTAACCCAGACTACAAATGACAGCCTTACTGAAACTGAAGAAGAAATGAGATATTTAGGGTCTGACTTCTGCATTGTTAAAAACAGTAAGGTTTTGGACATTTACTTTAATGAGAACAAAACTGGAGTCTTATTTTAAATCAATAGGACAAGCTTCACCAAAATCACAACTAGTAAAACTGGTTTATAAATGCAAACATATATATATCAAGAAGATTATAACATATGTTGAGATTATACACTTTTAATGTCTGCAAAACAGGACTGAATAGCAACAGCATGAGCTATGAGCTGAAATTTCTGACAGTAGATGACATGTAAAAGCTCACTGAGTGGCAGAAAAGGCCCTTGATAGCCACAAATAGCCAAGCTACTGCAATTATCTAGAGATGAAAAAAACGAGCATAGTGGGAAACTACACGCTGTTTCACTTAGCTCCAAAAATTATAGTTAACTACTTTTAGTGTTCAAGAGGATTTCTAGAAAATCTACACAGGAAAACACAAAAGGACCAAAGTACCACAACTTTGCAGAAAAATTGTCTTTTGTGAATACGGGAGTGGAACATTTGCCATTTCATCTGTCCAGGGGCATAGAATTGAGATATAGTAAATTACATCCAGGTAGCTCTGCAGTCAGTATTTATATCAAACTGTGTTATGTTGCATACGGAACATCTCCATAAATAGGATATCTTATCTCAGAGGATATCAATCAATAATGAAAATACTCCTCAAAATAATTGATTCGTGGACTTTCAGTGCAAAAATGCTCTGTTAAAAATAGTTGACTTTTATACTCAGGAGTTCAGCACAAAGGTTATGTTTCCTGGTGCTGCATGTAGTTTTTGGAATAATTACCATGGAAGTTTCAGCATTATATTTTTAAATCTTTCTATCTGCTGGACCTCACTTCTTTAATGTACAGCCTTAATTTTAGTTTGTTTAATTGCACTTCTTTTTGCTCTTTGAATAATTTTCATAAACCTGAATCAGAATAAAGTACTTTTCCTCTTGAATATAATGTTATATATTCCAAATAATTTGGAAGGATCTATAAAAAGTCAACCTCCAATTTAGAACTGAAGAACACATCCAAAGATAAGAGGATGATTTTGGCTAATCATCTGACAGTAAATATAGATTGATAATGAATGCTGTAGCAGTGAAGTGGACCAAACTGGAATAATTATCTAACGACAGGAACCTGTTTTTCACTGTTTTTCACTCTGGAGTACTGTGTTGATCTCTGGGGCCTTCAACATAAGAAGTACATGGATCTCTTGGAGTGGGTATAGAGGAGGGCCACAAAGATGAGTAGAGGGATATAGCCCCTCTCCTATGGAGCCAGGCTGAGAGAGTTGATGTTATTCAGCCTGGAGAAGAAAAGGCTCAGGGGAGACCTTATAGCACCTTCCAGAACCTAAAGGGAGGCTATAAGAAAGATGGAATGGAATTTTCACAAGGATATGTAGAGATGAATGAATGGCCAGTCTTCGCGAACGAAGAACCGGGGAAGGTCTTTACACCTTCCAGCCTGCGCATTGGATTTTTTAGGTGAGACACAGTGTGCGCGGAACTGAGCCCACCCTTTAATCCTGAGGTTCATCTGCCGGGGCCAAGCACGTTTGGACAGTGGCAGCGAGGTCCTCAGGACGTAGATGGATTGCCTTATGGGCTAACGAGCTCCATCTGCCCGGGGAGGGGCCCCGACCAGGACTCGAACCTGGGTCTCTGCGGTGACAGTGCAGCGCCTTTCCCCTAGACCACCAGGGGCTCCCTGTGTAGAAATAGAGCAAGGGATAATAGCTTTAAACTGAAAGAGGGTAGGGTTAGATTAGATATTTGGAAGAAATTCTTTAATGTGAGTGTAATGAGGTACTGGAACAGGTTTCCCATAGAAGTTGTGTAAGCCCAATCCCTGGAAGTGTTCAAGCCCAGGCTGAATGGGGGTTGGAACAACCTGGTCTGGCGGAAGGTCTTCCCAGCTCTGTGTGTGTGTAGGGGGGGCGGAACGAGGTAGTCTTTTAAGGTCCCTTCCAACCCAGTATATTCTGTGATTCTATAGTATTAAAGTGAACTTGTTTAAATTCAGGATCAACTAATCAAACCCCACAAATATATATAAAAGAGTATAGATATGTGCCATTTAGAGCTGATCCACCATTCTCCATTAAACTTTTTTTTGACTGAAATTAGAATTTTAACTAAAACAAAATAAATGCTCAAAACTCTCTTTTTCCTTGAAATATTTAGGAAAACAAAATTTTCAAAACTGTAATGTGGGATTCATCTCACTTAACTTTAAGTGTATAGCATAGACATGTTCACCAAAGCTAACAGCCTTTGTCCTCCCTTTTAATAAATTTTAGACATCTGTTGTAGAAGGAGATGAAGTGTACCTAAGAAATAGCTGTTTTTCTCTATTATTCAGTTAAAGGCAGCATATGGCAGGCTCAGATGTAGAATTACACTGTTTATATATGCACCTGATAAAATTAATCCCATTCCAAACTTCTTAAAAACAAACAAACAAAAAAAGACAGTCCTGAAACATTTTAAAACTCTGGTCCATTGGTCTCCCATGGTTCTATACCTGACATTCCCTTATTAGGTTCCCTGCTTCTCTGTCTCTGTGCAATTTCCAGATGTGCTGATTCTCCTTTCCAAAAGGGAGAACAGAACTCACAACTGACAGTACAAAGTGACTTTCAAGCCTGGTCTTTAAAGGGAAGAAGATAAAGAGATAACTATTCTTCCCAAACGCCAAGGTTTGAAATGACAGTTGAGAATCTAGGCATTAAACTTTTTCTCCAATAACTCCACATTTTTCCCTTGGTAGGAACATATTTTCTGTCTCAGTTTAACTGCTCATTTTTCCGTTCGGAATTTTCCACTTTCTTAGCATGATTTTGTATTTCTGTGTAATTCCATTGCTCAGTATGAGAAATAAAAAAAAAAACAACTCCAAATCCTTCCTTCCTTGCATTCCTAAAATCAGAGCTATCCCTATTAGAAACACCCCTTCTTGGAAGTGTTAATGCTGCCACTGAGTTGCTTTTGAATACATAAAACAATTTGACAGCGGAAAATGAGATCTTGAAAGGTAGAGACCTTTCCTCAGTCACAAGAAGCAGATACAGTTGTCTCTGAGAGAAATGTACTGAAACTTTCATGGAAGTGTCAGAAATTACTTTTTCTTCAGTCACTGTTGTTCAGTCAAAAGAAGGAATCTGTATAGGACTCTGAAGAGAAATATGCTCTATGGTCCCTTGGGATGTTGTGACATACGTATATGGGAATGAGCAAAGGAGAGCCAAACTTTTATAACAAATATGCCTATCATTTACAGTTCTATTTTGACTTTCTGTTTGCCTCTAGTCAAAATCTGGAGAAACCTGCAAAACTCATTTACAAACACGTAGCATAATTGCTATCTGCTTTCTCACCATTAAATGGAAAATCTGGCAGCAGAGATTCCATACTCCCAAGAATACAGTTAATTGTCAGAAACTACTTCACATGCCTGTTTCCACCATGAGGCTCCTGTGTGTAAACAGCAGAGGAAAATAACTCTCTGGCCCATATAAACACCTGCGCAGTAATGGTAAAAGTGGAAGACAGTCTTTCTAAACATGTACTGAAGAAATTTCTGATACCTTTTCTGAAGTGCACTTTAATTTTTTTGTTTTCAAAAATGCATGTTTGAATGCGTTTTGTAGTTTAGAAAGGTACTGTCAATGAGCATTTCTCATGGGTATTCTTGATGTCACTCATTTAATGATCTGAAATTGCAAACTGTTCAAATGAAAACTGTCTCTGGCATTGTGGAATTGTGCCAAGTCAATGGGTGCTCTTTTTCTTTACTATCTGTTTATAGAATTTTTTATCTCCCATAATAATCTGGCCAAGTCACCTTTGGTAGCTGAAAATCTGTGGCTTGATGTTAAAAAGTAGGGACACAAGTAAAGTTTAAGAACTATAATTTCAAGGTAATATATAATTCAGATGCTATAGCAGTCTATAAAATTTTGCCAAGGATTGAAAGTGACTGAAGGAAGCTAAAGTAATGGCATAGCAATCTATTTATTTACAGT
This sequence comes from Empidonax traillii, assembly GCF_003031625.1. Lineage (NCBI taxonomy): Eukaryota > Metazoa > Chordata > Aves > Passeriformes > Tyrannidae > Empidonax > Empidonax traillii. The sequence goes on from NW_020956492.1 coordinate 205,313, forward strand.
TACAATCCTTGCTACTGGACTTAGAGTAATACCATTTCAGTCTTTTTTTCAGTTTTGATCATGGTTAATTGTAATTAATATAATAAATTTCAGTTAAAAAAACCCACAAAACCCAAAAAATTACGTCAATCAGTTATTGGATATCACAAGAAGGAAAGCACTGAATAGAAGTTCATTTTTACAATTAATCAGACTTAAGTTGTGATGCTTTAGCAGCCTCTAGATTCAGATCTTACAAAAACTTACAACTGAGTTTGCAATACAAGTTCCTCTTCTTTTTAATTAAGCCTTCTTTCAGGGATAGAAGCCTATATCAAATACAGCAAAGAAGTATTTGTTAAATCAGTGTATCTTAGAATTGACTGTTATGAGTAGACTGACAGCTGTAATATGTGTATAATTTGTGATGTTACTATTGTTTTCCATTCAAAACTATAACATTTTAAACAGTGAAAACCAAAATATTGTACCGTATTTAAATGTAACTTCACAGAAAATAAATATTTTCCTAAGCTAGCAAGAAAAAGGAAAAAAACCCAAGAAAACATAAATAACCTTTAGCAAGTGAAACTCCTTCCTAGAAACTCTGTAAACCCAGTTCCAAATTCAGCCCACCAGCATTTGTTCTTAAAAGAAAAAACTACATGAAGACTGTAGTCACTTTATGCTTCCTCTGTTGCTAAATCAAAGCAATTAAAACCTATCCATATATATAGAAGCCTCCAGTAAGATCTTTCTCTTACCATAACATCACCTTATAGGACTGCATTTCTAATGGAGGCATTTTGTTACATGTTTAAATTTTGTTGGAATGAAATTAATGCTTAAAAGAGAGATTCTGCAGCAGATATTTTGGTCTGTATTATGCAGCTGTAAACTTGATTTTAAGATCCATTTACCTGTGTGGGTACTTCACCCTTTTAGAGAACTGTCCATTTTTACCTTGCACTGTTGTGCATCAAGGAACTAAAATTTAGTGTATATCATACAAGTTGTCTATTTTGGCCATGTCAGTGCATGAACATGAGCAGTGTGGCATCTCCCTTTCAGCAGCCTGCAGGTAGGACCACAGAATATGATAAAATATCAGGTATATCCTGATAAGGAGATATCATGAGACCAGTAAGTGTTTCCCTGTAACGAAGCCTGTCCCCAGGTATAGGGAGAAGTAAGGCAGCACTGCTGGAAGATCGATTGCAATGGGCTATGCAGGAGCAGTGCTATGCAAGAAAGTAAGAGAATCGCTACAGAGTCTGATAACTCTAGGCTGTGAAATATGCAGAGATTTCTTCTCCTAACCCTTCTCAGTGGATGCCTTGTAGCTGCTGCCTACTGGAAGATGTTGGGGAGTGGTGTCCTCTTGTCACACAAGGGCCTGAGATGAACACTGGTTGGAGAAAGCTCAAACCTGGAGGGAGTCTGGCAGTCTACTTGGCTTGACTGCACCAACTCACTGAAGTGCTAATTGGAGCATGTCTCTGTTAATCGCGTTTGGGTGGGAACGTATGAAAATCTTGTGCTGACATGGCTTACCCATCAATTGCTCATTTTACCAAACAGAAATTTTCATTGTTACGTTATTTGGTGCTCTATTCCCTCCACTAGATCATGAAACTTCATGTTAACCTAGAAATAACAGACTTTTTTAGTGGAATATTTACCATTATGCTCAGTGGCAGTGTAACCTAGAAAACATCTTGAATATTTGATAAATAACAAACAGGCTATGCCTAGGACCATTTCCTTTTCTGTGTTAAATTAGGAAAAATATTTTTTCCCCTTCTTTTAAGAGAGATAAGTAAGGTCTATCCACTATAAAAGCTAAATACCCTCTTAAATACTCTGAGAGCTAAAAGGATTACTCATTGAAACTATATTTCTTTGCTATCCCATAGGTAATATGAAAGATGAAAGAAAGAAGAATGAAAGAGGATGACTATTTAAATCTTACAACCTTCCCAAGGAGGAACTTAAAGTTAGGAAGAGCTTAAGTGCCATAAAATGGAAAAAAAAATTGAATGGGCATTTCAAACTCTGAGATGGGTTTATGTTCCTTTGAGACAGAGCAGTGAGTAGAGCAACTGAAGAGGAATGAGGAAGCCTGACCTTCCCCACAAAAAAAGGCTGTATGACTGTGAATGTATAACTTTGGTTATAATAATACTTCTGTATGATTTTTTATATAATGAAGATAAAAATACTCCTCTACATTTTTCCAGTTGGTGGGTGTAGAGTAAAAGACAGAAGACAAAGGCTAAATTTTACTACAATTTTTATGAATATCTGTGAGTCTTTATACATCTTTAAATATACTGTGTAGCTTCAGAACGTGGATAGTGAACCCATGCTAATAGGTGACAAGGTGAGACAAATACAAAAGGAATGTGGGACAAACTTGTAAATTGCATCCCAAATATAGCAATATTACTAAAAACCGAGTCCTGGAAGAATTTGATCATCTGCCTTTCAGTGGTAGAAGGTAAAGCACAGTCCTATGTTCACCTGTCCTGAAAACAGCATTTACAATTAGGAAAGATATCTAGATGTCCTCTGCCACCTTGGGTTCAATTCGTAAGAGTAGAAAATTCAATTAATATTGTAGGGCCTTGGTTTACTATTCTGTGACCCTACATCTTCTTTTATATTGAGATTGTATCACACATGACAATACAGTTATTTCTCTGAGAAAACTCATACATTTGACTAGTCACCAATGGATTTGGTCTGCACAAGTAATGAAGAAAGCTTTCACAGTTATCTGAAAAAGTATACCAAGAGCACATTTATTTGAATTCATTAGACTATAGCACACCTTCTTTTTCCCCTAGATTCAAATTAATCTTGATAGGAATAATTAATTTTCGGTGTCAAGATTTAATAATATATTAATCTCAAATTATCACCAACTAATTACATTTCATATTTTGGAGACCCGTAAAGTTCCATTTGCTGTTTCTGTTTCTTGAATCACCAATACCCTGAGCCTATTCTTTTCTTCCTGCTTGATGGTTGTCTAATTATTGTTTTAAAAGTGTGTTCATTCAGATGGAAGATTCCTTTGGATAAAACAAGATCTTTTTGTTCCTCTCAGAGGTTTTACAAACTTTTCATTATGCAGTAATAAAGAAATGAGTTTCTGTCTTGAGGGAAGTTTGAGAAATATTCACCTGTAGCTATTACCAATGTTACTGGAGCATGACCAGATAATACTGTATTATTGTGGTTAAAAGATTAATAACAAATTCAGAGTGTGAGATCTGAAATACTGATATGTTTTCCCACTTGAGACGTATTCCTCATGGTCCAGATTCTGTGTAGAGTTGGATTAGCATTGACATTCCTCCTAGAGCAGTTTAAAGTCTGAGATATCTGATCATATTTGATCAGTCTAAATTCATGGAAATACAGATCTGCATTTACCCCAGCTCCTCAGCTGTGGTAAATGCTTCAGCAGTGCCACTGTACTCTCAGCACAGTCTTTCCATGGTGGTATCACAGTGTCCTTGAGTGGCTGGGATGAGTAGCAAGGCAACTCCAAAGCAAATGCAGCTCTATGTTTTGATTAGGATATGAGTCTTCGTGGTATTGTAGGACAAATTCAGATTGGCTTCAGTGGGAGTACTGTGTAGCAAAGGTAAACATTGTAGTCAAATAATGCTGCAGTGTTAGTAAATTTCTCATAGGAAGAATTGAAATGCAGCAAAACTGAAAAGTGGTTTTACTGATGCTCAGAGTTCTAGTGTGGAGGATATTATACCTCTTCATTTCAAGGTCCACGTCCAGAGAAGCTGAAGCCTTTGCAAGGTGGATTTCTAGAAGGCACACATAGAGTAGAGGTACACCAAGTAAAGCAAGCAAGCTCATGAGTCTGGTAAATTCTGACCTTTATCTTTTATTAACCTAATGCTATGTTGGCTTAACATTTTCCTCTTAAAAATTTAATTGGAGATTAAACGTTCACAGTTGGAAATATTCCCTTATTCAACAGAACTTCAATCATTATTTATTTACTATATGTCTGACCCAGGCTGCAAAGTCTTGCTTTGAGTTTGGAGAGAATCAGCTGTAGCCTAGCAAAAATAATTGCTGCTTCATCAGATTCTCTGGTCTTAAAGATTTTCGTTTCAGTTGTTTTAATATAGCTGTGCTAAAATATTTGTCATGCTTCCAGTAGTGTGTGCTGTACTCCAAGGATTACTTAGGTATCATAAAATTTGTCTTTTGTGTTTATTATTGAAATGAGGTTATGTTGACAACATGCTAAATATTGGGTTTGAGTTATTCCACAAGCACCACATGAGGAAAAAGATACTGACTTAAAAAACATGAAACCATTACTTACATGTTAAATAGCACTTAATGTTTAAAAATACTCTGTGTGTATTGCCATTATGAAGTTACTAAGGAGTTTCTATTGCATTAAGCTTGAGTCCATGACAAATTCTTAACTAGACTCTGTAGTCTAAGCATATATCAAGAAATAATTAAGGGCCAGAGAAAAAAGCAGAAATGTAATAACAAAGGTCAGTCTGATATTACTGAATTTTGGTACTTAAGTTAAGCATAAATTCTTCCTGACTATTATAGATGAAAAGCAAAGAGAGAGAGTACTTGTCCAGGACAATTCAAGCTTCTAGTGAATGGGGAAGCTTTCTGCACGTCACTGTTTCTCTCCATCATCAGTAAAATGAGCTATAAGAATCAGACTCTGTTAGATGCTGAATGTCAAGTTTGGAAAATGTGGTTTTATGTCTCAAACTGTCATCTGGGAGAGGAGGAGGCAAAGTTGATATGAGAACTGGAGGAGTCCTCTAGAGCTTATGTTCTGTTTCAGTTGGCTGCATAAAACATAAATGGGTAGACTCCATCTTAACAATAGTTCATATTCTGTATGCCTACTCGTAGCTGCCAGAAAGCTATTTTGGACCTAACATCTGGTTGAAAAACATATCCTGATTTGGAGCCTAAATTCATTCAAGGATATTTAAACAAGCTTGTTCTTGTGCCAACATTGTCTTTTACCTTAAACAGTTCGGTGGTTTGTTTTTTTTTTCCTTCTTTGGCATTTATCTCCCTCATATACTTCCAGCAAGCAATCATATGCCTCTTGACCTCTGTTTTGCTAGAACAAATAAATCAGATTCTTTTGGGACCTACCCACATCACAAATCACAGTGCAGTGCAGAGCCCTGCACTTCCAGCAAACTGAGTAGCTCTGGGTCGGGAGACACATAGTACAGAACAATGTACACATAGTACCCAAGGCAATTATACTGCTTCTTCCAGATCTGACTCAAATTACTACAATGCTACTGGAAACCACATAGGTTGTGTCATTTAGAAATGTCAGCTCATGCTATTACAGCACTCAAGCATTATGCTTCAAATAGTTTCACTTTAATTTTGTCATAAAATAGGGTCCCACTTGTCTGGCATATCTTTGTAGACTATCTTATACTTGTTCTGCTGTGAATGGATCGGTGTTGAACAAATGCAATTAAAAGTTTTATATGTGGTTTGGGCATGATTAAATATTTGCTGTCATGTTCTTATGATTATTGATCTAGAATTATAAGGCATCCTAATGTTAAAAATATTTCTCTCATGGGAAAAATAAGAAATAA
>NW_020956492.1:211114-213272 GCF_003031625.1 Empidonax traillii
GACTATCTTATACTTGTTCTGCTGTGAATGGATCGGTGTTGAACAAATGCAATTAAAAGTTTTATATGTGGTTTGGGCATGATTAAATATTTGCTGTCATGTTCTTATGATTATTGATCTAGAATTATAAGGCATCCTAATGTTAAAAATATTTCTCTCATGGGAAAAATAAGAAATAAACTTGAAGGGCATTATCACTTCTTGACTTTCTATTAAGAACTTCAATATCTGTAATAAGAAATGTCTTCCAGCATCCCTGATTCCTGTTATTCATATCAGAAGTTCATTACAGATTTATGTGTTTTTTTCTGCTTCAGTTGAACAAAAAGGTTTAGGCTGATTTGTCTAGTGTTTCAAAATTACATGAAAATTACTCTATCTTTACTACACTTAGGAACATATATGCATTCTTGTTAGGTATTGTAGTATAACTTCTCTACTTCAATGTATGGAAGTACCTACTTGTGTGTAATATTGTGTGAAGAACCAATATGCACACACATATACACCCTGCCCAAACCAGTGATTTTCTCCAAGAATTAAAAAAACCATCCGAAATGTAGCAATAAAAAGACCATGGTAACATAGTCCTCTTAAAGTAACAAAGACTTAAAGGTAGGAAAATGACACATTCTCAGCAGCAAGCACTGGAGACAAACTCAATCACAGTGATTAAAATGTTTGATGCGAAAGAAGTGACCTCTTGCACTAATCTCTAGAGGAAGATGATTCTCTGTAGCTAAATGAATTAATTAAAGTGAATTTAAATTTGAAAAACAGTGCATAGTGCACTGTGGCATTCAAACATAAATAGTTTCCAGATGCATAGATAGTATATTATCAGCTCTACCCCCTAAACAGGAGAAGCAAAATAATAAGATGCATATCGGAGTTACTAAGCAAAAATAAGCCACACGTGTTACAGAGTATATTTCATTGTCTGTTAAAAAGTATAGGTGGCTATTAATCTGATATGTGAAAGCATGTTTGCAGGGTTTTGTTTTGTCCACATATCTATTAATCTACACAAGATCTTATAGCACTACTGATGCCAGAATTGCACCTCCAAAGCATGTTCTTTCTAGAAGTGTAAAGCAGTTACTCAAACTATTCCCGAAACCCTAAAGCATTTTAAAAGTCTTCTTAAGCAGGGCACTCCAGAAATGGAGTAATTAAGAGCTATATTTGAAAATATAAGTTTAAATTCTTGCAGTTATGCTTTTTTAATACTTTTGCAGAAAAATTAGGGCTGGGTTTGAAAAGGTGATGGCAGGTTGCCCAATGCTAAGATGTGTGCAAAGGGACGCCAGCATTTGCCAAGTTCTTCCATGGTTTGGGGTCAAACTAAACCAGAGGAAGTGCCAAGACCTCAGCTGTTTTTGCCCTTCATACTCCTGGACTTTTGCACCACATTCTTACAGCTCTGTTGTCACTGAATTCAGCTAGGTATGTATTTTTTATTCTGTTGACACAAATGTGCTACAATGTGACCTGCACATATGGTAGACATAGGAAGGTGCTTATGCTCTTAAAAAGGAATAAGCATGAGAAGTTTAATATAAATGATTTCCAACTTAAAAAAAGTTGAATAACAATTAACCCTAGATTTGAGAATTTGAATAGAAACCTAAAAATCTTATAGTTAGTAGATATGTAAATAGCTTAAAAATGTTGCTAAAGATAAAATTTGGAAAGGCAAAATTTAAAAGCGAGTATCTAATCCAAATAGTTCTTACTTTATACTGGCAATAGCTCACTGAGATTTTAAAAGAAAAAGGGTTTTCTTGGAAAAAAAAAAAAACAACACCAAAACCAAAAAAAAACACCCCTTAATGTACGAAGAACAAGCTTTCAGACTTGACTGGCAGTGATATCTGATATGCTAATACCTAAGCATGGCCACCACTGGCTCTGCACACAGTTCTTTGGCATGAGCAGGAGGCCGTCAGATAGACTATTACCAAACTCTAGGGAGCCCCCGGTGGTCCAGGGGAAAATTCACTGCACTGTCACTGCAGAGACCCGGGTTCGATTCCCGGTCGGGGCCCCTCCCCGGGCAGATGGAGCTCGTTAGCCCGTAAGGCAATCCATCTACGTCCTGAGGACCTCACTGCCACCGTCCAAGCGTGCTTGGCCCCGGCAGATGAACCTCAGGATT
>NW_020956492.1:214168-241986 GCF_003031625.1 Empidonax traillii
TTAAATATCAAGGAAACAAGTGTTTGAGCATGTGGCAACACTAATTGGTACTATTATGCTTTATTCTTGTATTTGCCTCATCTAAAGTACTCGCAAGAATAATAGGTGTTCATTCAGCCGGTTAAATTCAACAATATAATTTCTTTTTGAACAACAATTTGACTTTTAAAGAGAACATCTTGTTAATAGTCTTCACTGATACTATTTTGTGAGTGTTGTTAAGTTTATTCGGCTAGTGCCAATGTGTATTTTTGGCATTTGGGAATATCTTTAAAACTATATTATCATTAGAACACATCTATGTTTCTTACTTTAATTTTATTCTGCCATAAGAACAAATTGACAATGCATTAATTTAAGTATCCAATTTAAACGAGCTGAAAATTAATGTATTCAAACTAGTAAAAACAAAGACAGCAATAGGCTTAATGATTATGGAAATTGAAACACTGTAAAGCAATCTGAACAATTTTGGTGGTACTGCAGCTCTTTCTAAATATCCTGATTGCAATAATTAATTAATATTATTATTATTAGCATAGTAGGTATTTCCTGCTTTGCTGATCACTAAAGAGCTATGTAAATTTTTAAGGACTTAGTTTAGAAGTGCATGTTTACATCTTCTCATTTTTGAATGAATAGTACATGTGATTTCAATAGCACTAGAATACAATAATAAAGCTAAAACTGTAAAAGAACTGAAAATGCCACATTTTAATCCTAATTGTGTACGTAATTGTCTTGAAAATAATTGCCTAATAACAATATTTTACTTAAGTTTTAGGAACTGTTGGGTGTTTCAAGTGACAACCCTTACAGAAAATTCAGAAAGAATTCAGAAAGTGCCAAAGATGCAGGGAGGGAGGGGGGAATAGGGAAGCGTATGAGAAATATCTAGAATTCTCCTTTGGCACAAGAAAAGTAAGCAGATGTGGAGAGCAGCATACAATCAAGGGCAGGAAAACAGCCACAAGCCTGCTGCCTAGTTTATTTATGCCAGAGTCCTGAAAACCCAGGATCTCAGAGACTGCTGCTAATGAGGCAAGAGCTCGGTCTCTGCACCTGTCACTATGGCAGGCAAGGGAGAGAGGCACGATGATGCTCCAGCACTGTTATTTTGGTTTACTATCCTAGTTTACCTCTCTCTCTCATGGTTAGGATAAAAATAATTTTTCTCGACATTTCTTAGGATGCTGGAAGCCCCCTACAATGCTCTCACCCTCAAAACCTGTTGAAAAACTGATGTTTGCCCTATGTTAGTACATTTATGATAACAACATTTTACCCTCATGGGTAAAAAGTTAGCTATTTCAGATAAGATGATCTGTAATAAACTCAAGACCGTACAAGTCCAGAAAGGGATCAGCAATTTCTGAGACACGGATTGTTAAATTAATACATTTTCTTGTCACTAAAGTGATAACCACATATTTTGTGAGTTTAAGGATTACAGGGGATTTCTTTATTTAACATGTGTAGCAACAAAATAGAATTTAGCAACACACAATTCATGAGAATAAAGAAATTATATTCCTAAATCAAGTCAGAATTAACTAAAATTAGAATAACTTCACAGATAAGCTATAAAATCGTATTTGTGACTGCTGAAGATTTTTTCATTATGGTTTTATTTTTTTCAGAGGGAGATGAATGCTGAGAAGAGATTATAATATTATTTAAGAAACTCACACAGTATAAATAGATTCCAACATCAGAAAGACTCACAATGAACAGACTAACAAGACTAATAACAGAAGTGAGTTATAGAAGATATTTTTTTGTGGAGTATTGTGGATCTACATCACCTTTTAAAATTATTTTTCCACTGTACTATATAAGGGGTGTTAAACTTGGATAAAGAATTGGAAAAAAAAATCCAAACCTAGAGTTGTACTAGATTGTGTAACTTTGCTATGTTCTTCAATTATTATAATTGTTCACTCAAATTCATGTAAACAAAGTCTATATTAAAAGGCAATAAATAGAAAAGATTTTCTGACATTTTTAATTTAAAGAGAGAAATAACAAAGCCTACTCCACATAAAATGCATTTTTTGATGGATATGACTAGTTAGGGATAATAAAAGCAATCTGTGAGAGTTCTATGTGCCATTACCAGTAGTAACAGCTGATATTAAAGACAGAAAAAATACTATATTTGAGGAAAACTACATACCAGTAGAAGATTTAAAATTCAAAAATTTTCAAGGGACGTATTCAAACTCTATCACTTGAGACATTTATAATGAGAATAGGTAGCATACAAGAAACAGTGTAAATAACAATCCTGTGTTTGTCCCCAGGGTCTGAAACACATGAACTGATAGATCTTCTACAGTTATAATTCCTTTGATCTATGGTCAAGGGAGAAGTAAAAGGCGAATCAAACTCAAAAGACTCATATTTCTTATTTAGATGCAAAATAAAGGTATGGTCACAAAAAAATTTTATGTACATACACATGCATATATAAACTTATTCATGTTTAATTATAAACATACACATTCTCACGTACAATTTTTTTTCTGAAATATCAAGTAGATCTTCAAAACATTCATAAGAAGTAACTCATTGTGTAGACCCAGATAAAAAAATAGTTCATATACAGAGATTATAAACTGAGTCAAAAGTTGTTAAAAGTTCTCAGTCATCCAGAAAGAACTGATAAACACTTTTACTCTCTGTAGTGGCTCAGAGAAAAGTATCAGTTAGAAATTCCTAGATGATCCAGGGTAGAAGCTTAAGGCTCACGATACACATAAATATAAAATCTTAAGTGCAATATCCTAGTTAGTTCACATCCACCTTGTTACTTAAAAAATTATTATACACTGATATGCATGAATGTATCTGATCCATAGCTTTTATTAGACATGTAACGAATTTTAAATTGTGTTATATATTTAAGCATTCCTTATTCATATGTCCTAATGGACACATTTTAAGACGTATAACTACAATTTTTTTTAATAATTTATATATAAGGTAATTAGATGAAATTTATTGACATAGAGAATGGAAAATGTAGCCACAACTGTGAAAAATACAAATGTGCATTTAATTTAATATTTAGATAATAAAATACATTTTTTATTTTCATTAATATATTATTGTACTGATACTAACTTCAAAAGGTCATTAATGAAGTCACTGGACTTTGCTAAAAGCAAGACCTAAGAGTTAGATTTCTTAATGTTGTGGGAATATTGTGTGTGGAGTACGATGGTGTTGCCATGAAGTGGAAGTGATATTAGAAAAAGACATGCAGGCCTATTTCTTACACATGATTGATTTGATCATGACATCACACAAAAAGCTTTTATGTCATTTTTTTTAGAAATAAGGGAATAGAAAATCATCAGTGATATTCCCGTAAACACAAACCTGATGTATTTTTTTTATTTATATATTTTTTGAGACATTTCATTTATTTTCACTGTCCACTGACACTGATCTATCTTAAATTCACTTTCAAAAGCACAAAAATCCAGCCAGCACTAGGGAAGTGATCATTTTCTTGTATTCAGCCCTGGCAAGGCTGCACCTCAGATCCTGTGTTCAGTTTAGGGTCTCTGACTTCAAGAAAGACTTCGAGGAGTTGAAGGGTGTCCAGAGAAGGGCAAAGGAGATGAGGAAGGGTTTGGAGCACAAGTCTAATGAGGAGCAGCTGAGAGAACTAAGGTTGCTTTGTCTGGAGAAAAGGAGGCTCAGGGTAGATCTTATTGCCCTCTACAACAACCTGAAAGGAGGTTATAGTGAGGTGGGTGTTTGTTTTTTCTCCCAGGTAACAAGTGGCAGGACAAGAGGAAAGACAATTCCCACCTGGTGTTCTTCTCTTAGGACAAATCACACTGCCCATCAAAGACAATCAAAAGAGAGAGAAGGTGTGTGTGAGGGGAAGGATGCACTTGAAGACCTGACTATCTTTCTTTGGAAATGGATGAGCTAATAAAACTTATATTTGAAAACACATCTGACACTCCAGCAGGAAACCCTGGAAGGTTTTACACTGATTTCTAGGTCCTTTGAGACAATAAGAAAGAAATTACTCATTTTAAGATTTGTTGTTCTCACATTAGCTCCCGATTTGCTTCCTAAATTTTATATGTATATTGGATGTTTTGGCTGCACAGATGAATATTTTTTAAAAAAACCCAAACTTCTGGCTTCTACAATGAGATTAAAGAAACCTTCATGTAACCTGTGGAACCTGGAAATTCACATATGATTGCTGGAAGAAAAAAATGGAAGACAGAGTGAACACATATAAGTCTGAATATAGATATTCAATATAATTGCAACTAATAACAAGATTATGGCAAAGACATTGCATCTTGATCTGGCAGTAAGACATTTCTTAGCTATTAGAGAACACGAATAACCTTACTGCTGAGGCAAAACTCATATCTATCATCTAGGAAGTCCTAATGTCTCTGCCAAACAGTGGAGGAAACTGAATTTTAGACTCATCCAGTTTGTGGCTCATAAGGTTTACTAGGAAATTTAGAAAACCTCTTACTGTCAAACACAGGTACTACCAAGTCTTATCACTTTTGTATGAGTGAATACCAAAAAGAATTTCAGTTCTCACTTTAGTTTAATTATCCTCTTAATATTTGATGTGACCAAGGAACTTGGCTGGAGCTCTGAGAATTACGTGATTAGAGAGATTAATGAAAAGGAAAATCTTCTTGATGAATACTTGATGATTCTTAATTCAACTTGTTAATTAGGTCAGTCGGATTTGAGTTGAGGATACAATTTAATCTATTGCAGTTTTAGTTTCATGTGTTTCTGAAATTTACTTCACATGCCAGGACACATCCTGCTATTATAAGCATGCATGAAAAGAATCCCTTTCAATATCTTCATGGTAGAGTGAAAACAAAGAATTAGAGGGTGTATTAAGTAAGCCTGTATTCTTTTATGCACATATTTTTAGATCTATTCATTGAGAGAAGGAATACCTAAAAATCAGTAATTGCAATGCTCTCAATTCCCTTTCAATTATTTAAAACTGGAAACTAGGAGAGAAGCACAAATCCACTTGTCTACCTTTCAAATTGTAGCACATTTTCTTGTCCTTATACCTCTACCTTCCTGTGTCTAAACAAAGATTGCATTATTACAAATGCAATTGAAATGTTATCTAGTATATATATTTTTAAGAAAACTTTTTGATTTATATACACTTACAGTGCATAAATTTTCTATGAGCAAGCCAATCTTCTTCTTCTATAAGCAAAGATATGTAAATAAATATCACAAATAAAAATGCATATTTCTGCCAAAAATATAATTACTGTGGCTTTATGTAATGAGTGATTATATTATCACATCAGCTTTGCGATGCAGTAAGGTGGTTCCCTGTAATACGTTCTCAATAATGCACTGTTCACCACTTCTACTAAGAAGTTTCTTCGAAGTTTAATATTAGGGGAAATCAGGCTGGACCCAACAGCTTGAAAGAGGTGAAGTGCACCAGCTCCTTGCCCTCAGGTCCAACCACTAGTGAAACAGTGTGCATTCCAAGTAGTCACACACAAAGAGAGAGAGAGAGCAGTGGTATCCACTACACATACATATGGGTATACATACGTATATACCCATATGTATATACACCCAGTTGGCCACACTGACTCCAGACAGAAAATAGTACTAACAAAAATGCAAATAGCACCAAAAACCTTATCCTTCTCCCTTCTCTGGTTGAGCAGGATGGAAGTGCACTAGTAAGCATGCGTATGTATATTCATATCTATAAGATATATACACGTATACACAATACCAATGCTTCCAGACAGCCAGTTTGTCCAGAAACTGCCCCCCGCCTGCTGTGGATGGCACCTGGGCATATGAGACTTGAGGGTCACAGCCCCACTCCAGCTGCAGGTGCTGACTGTCTTGGTTACACATATAGAATTGACCAGAACTCTTCTGGCCCCACAGTGGGTGACTCTTCACTACAGGAGAAACATAGATAAGTTGGAGAGGTTTCAGCAGAGGCCTCTGAGATGGTGGGGACTACAGTACTTTCACTGTGAGGAGAGGCTGGAGTAGCTGGGCTCAGTCAGTCTAGAACAGAGATGGCTTTAGGGGGAAACTAACTGCAGCCGCAGTGCCAATGGGAGGTCACTGATGAGACAGAGTTGGACTCTGCGCAGCTGTGCAGGGCATCAGAGAGTCAACATGCACAAGCTGAAACAAGAGTTCAGATTGGATATAAGGATAAGGATTTTCCCCTATAAGGACAGTAGGGCAGTTGTGCAGGTGGCTCAGATGTGTTGTACAGTCTGCACCCTTGGAGATTTTCGAGTGCTGACCCAATGCAAAGCTGAGAAACCTGGTACCATCACCTGTGTGACCCTGTTGGGAGCAGGAAATTGGACTTGAGTCTCAAGTTCCCCAAAGTGTCTTCCAAGAGAAACTATCCTGTGATCCTAAAAGCTTCTGTTCAATCAGGGCCTTGAATATTTACTGTTTCATTGTTTGTCTCATGCCCCTATCCCCTGAATTTCGTTTTATTTAATTATAATACTAAATAAAAGATAATGTGTTTCTACTTAAAAAAACCAACATGAATCCATTTAGAAAAAACAGGAATCGACTTAAAATTCCAGAAACTTTAGTAGACTCCACTGAATAGGCCTGTAATATACAACCTATTCTTCCATAAACTGTAGAATACAGGGCTTTCTGCATTCATCTGTGAAGGGTCAGACTAATCTGTTTAACCTATAACACATAAACTGTCAGTAAAAGTGGAAATCTAGTAAGATTTCCAATTTCTTAATTTCTAATTTCTAGTTTCTAATTAAGAAGTTTTATGCATCTTCTGAAGCACACTACCACCCTAAAATCTGAACGGTCCCCAGGTTTAATTTTTTATTTAGACCTCTGATTAATAATTTTGACCTTAGTGCTGAAGGGGATAGGTTTCTGAAAACTGACACTCTCAGGATTGTTCACAGGATAACAGTTATGTAAAGGTGACTGTACCATCAAGGAAAATATCTAAAGATAGATTGCTGTCTCAATTCATGAAAATATTTGCATAATATGGTATTATTTTGTCAGAGCAAGAGAAGCAGAATCAAGCTCTGTCAACAGTGGACAAATGCATTCCCAGCTGACACAGGTGTGCCAGTGGAAGTGCTTACTTCCAGTTCTTCACTGTTTCCAGGAGAACAGCAAATGTCTTTCATTTGCTTCAGGCAAAAATCAGACAGGTTTCCCTAAACAGTGTATAATGGTGGCTCCAGCTTGTATGAGTGTTATTGCCTGAAGCATATTACAAGATATACTTATGAACCAAGATCCTGACAGATCAGTGATGGCAATAATTTCCAGCAGGGAACTGGGAGAGAGCAGGTAGAATAAGGACTTACCTGAACGGCTTGGTCCAGAAGAAACCATCCTTGGATTGGTTAGATTCTAAGTTAATGAATTACAATTTCCTTTTCTTGAAATGTGAGTTATTTTGTAATTTGGTTTTTTTCCTCCATAATGTTCTCCTAGTTATGTTTTATTACTTCAAATGCTGTAGGGAAAGACTATCAGATTAATTTTTATTTTAAATCTTCCTCTGGAATTGTTCCACACTGTGAAAAGAGAAAAAATCCCAACCTCCAAAGAACAATAGAAAACTCTTTTACATCTGCCTGGTTCACCTCACTTAACTCCTAAACCTCAGGAGTGTTACTGTCAGGAAAAGTATTTTGTAAAGTTGTAAATTGTCGTCTAATGTTATCACTCGTCTAAATTCCCATGCTGATATCACTGTATGAACATCTATTCATCTGTGTCATCTTGAATTCCATTGTAATTTACTTTCTAAGATTAGATATTGCTTCCAAAATGTATAATCCCAAGATTGTTTTAATGATTCTTTGCTTATCTATTTGTAACTTGGGCAAACTTGTCAAATATTTTGCTATCTCTCAGATAACAAAAAAATGCAAACTCAAACTGATCTTTTTTTCTTTGTTTTGCATTTTAGAACAGTATGTGAAAGCAAAAAGCAAAATTTTTAGACAGATATACTCAAAAAAGCCTCAGAAAAGGAATTCATAAGTGTGTAGGTTAGTCTGTTGTTTTGTGAAATAATACCATTTTATAACTGAAGTAACTCTAGTCCTTCTTCACAACAAAGTATCAAGAAAGGATAAGAAATGCTGAGGGGGTGGTATAAAACACCCAAAAGATTGGTTCAGTAAAGAGAAAAATCCAAACTGAGAGGGGCGTAAATGAACATCTAAGCACAGTGATTATGTCTTCCTGTTACTTCTGACCTTGCTTGGACCTGCAAAACACACATCTATTTTAAGTACAGGTTAAATTACACTAGTCTTAGATGCTGAAACAGTACTCCATGCAGCATAACAGTGTTAAATACCATTACTAGGGGGAAGATTTTCATGCACAGTCAGATCCTCAGCCAAAAATGTTACTCGGATAAAGACTACCAAATAGACTCATTGGATTTGTTGTTTATTGTTTCAATGTAAAATATGACTACTTGCAAATTCCTGTTGAATATTGCCATGAATTATTCAGGGAAAAAAAATAAATATGAGAATTGGAAAAATCAAAATGTTTATTTTCAACCTAGTGATTGTTTCTCCCTCCAATTAAAAAAGAAAAAAAGCTACAATTCTTCAACTGTCCAATTGAAAGAAATTGTTTGAATTAGAAAGAAGCATCTCTTTTTCTTGTTGCCAACACAACCAGAAAAAAATAATTTTGGCTTGTCACTGAAGTGCTGAGGCCTGAAAAACAGGCCCTGAGCCAGAGTTAACCTCTAGATGAACCTTCCAACCTAATGTTATATTTAGTCATGTGTCTACTTCTTAGCCAAAATTCTGTATAATCATTAGTAAAATACATAGTATGATAAGATAGAGTCACATCTATCTTTCTGTATTTGGAGACTGTCAAGACCATGGAAGTAGATGTCTGGTTTTGTTTGATAGTAGATAGTGACTCTCTTGATTTTCCTCTGAGCCCTGGACAGACTTAGGATGAAATTTAAGGAGAGAAGAGAGTCAGACATTTTCTGTGTTAAATAGTGATGTAAGATTGTTTGTTTAACAGTATGAAAGCTGGACCCTTTTGCAGCAAAGATGGAGACCTCACCTAAGAGTGGATGCTTTTCGTAGGATTTCCCAGTTACTGGGAGCGGTTCTCCGGCCCTTCGCTGTCATCGATGTTCCCCATCTGACGTACATGTCTGGATGATGCTGGTGATGGTAATGTATTAAAGAGTATCTGATGATGTATCTTTCTTAATGACTGTAGGCACTTCTTGTAGTAATGATTAGGTGCATTGCTAAGCTTATCCTTTTGTTATTCTTTGCTTATTTTGTAATTCTTTCCTGTTTTGCACTATAGTAAATTTATACACTTATTCTATTTATACACTTGTTCTTTAAAATTGTTGTCTGTGTTTCTTGTTCTGACCCTAATCCCATGGCAAAACAGTCATAAATATTTTCTTTTCAGCATTTTGGCCATATCAGTAACTGCATATCTGTGATTTGGATTCTCTTTCTCCTGGTTTACCTCAACTCCTGGAATTTTTTCTACTTCATATTAGACACAGGGTAGAGCAAACCCTGTATGTTTCCATCTCCCAGCTATTTGGGACTGACTTCATCATGAGATGAAAACTTCCAAAAAACTACATCTGGGAAAGGTGACCCAGAGAAAAATAAACTTGAATCAGACACCTAATTATTATCTAAAGTGGAAATGTAAGCTGTTTCTAAAAGGTTTTATCAGTTGTGATAAAACATATAGCTCTGATTCAGAAGATAAGAGAACAATCCAGGGAGCTACAGAGCCAGGGAATGATGTGGTCTGAGCACTGACAAAGGAAAATTATTTTAGTAACAGTTGCTGGATGAAGGTGAGAGCTGCAATAACAGAAACAAAAGGTTAGAAAGTAAGTGGCTGCAGTAGTCAAGGTAACCAAATTCGACATGTCCAGAAATTTACCCAGCATACTAAAGCATCGTATTTACCCATAAAGTAGGAAAAAAAAAAAAAAAAGAAATAAAGGCCAAGAAAAAAAGGTGTGTGTCAGGGAAGAAAATCATAACCCAGTTGCTCATGGTAACCTTCCACCTGTATGTGTCTGTTAATCACTGATAAAAGCTATAGAGCTGATACAATCTGGTCAGTCTTATAAAAAAGCTTTTTATTCAGTGCTGGTGAACTATTTCTAAAAGCCTGAATGCTATGAGAATTAATGATTCTTGAAAGAACTAGTGTGGATCTCATTTGATAGACAGAAAATCTATTCTGACTAGGAACTTGTATCCAAATAATCTTCTGTCACAGCTATTAGAGAATTGCCTCTAATTCTCTCCTATAATTACTGCTGTTATTCCTCATTATTCTCCAGCCAGCTAACCAGATGGATAGCCAGAATAACTTTCATAACTAGTGGTGAATCCTGTTCCTATATTTTCTTTAAAATAAACAAGAATTTCCCCTCTTCCATAAGAAAATTGTAAACCAAGTATAAAAGTTAATTCAGTCAGACACTTAATGTGCTTTCCATAACAGCAAAACTTCAGTGGGTGCCTCGCTAATCAAATACTACAGTATTTGATAATTGTAGTATACAACTTTTAAATATTCACCAAATAATGAGCTTTGAACTAAGTCTATGGCTATCTTATGAAACTAGGGCATTAGGTGAGACCAGAAAATGCTTGATAACTGTGGAACAGCAGTACCTTTTATTATCCCAAGCTCAATCATTGCCTAAAGAAGACTCATAAGGGTTTAGGGTTCAGGACTCTTCAATAATTTTTTATAGAGTAGTTTCAGAACGATTTTAGAGAAGAAAAGAAAAAGAAAAAAAGAGAGAAAAAAAAGGTATGCTATTGATATTATAATCATTATTTCTATAGTATTGACCAGCAAAAGACTTATACAGGTTGATATGAAGGAATCTCAAACTCTTTTTCAATTAAAAAAAAAAAAACAAACCAAACAACCAAACAAACAAAAAAAACCCACATCAAAAAAACCCAGCTCTTCATTGCCCTTTTAATGTCAAGTTTGAATTCAAGCAGTTTGGATTCTTAAAAAATGTTTCACTTTTTCTTGAATCTGTAGTCACCAATGGTACCTACTGATATTTCATTTTTTCGTATTTCAATATTCTGCTACCTTAGTATATAAAAAACCTTTCCCAACTTATCAGATATTTCAGTGAAGTAGTGTTTCTTTCTCCACATATTGGTCCAATTCTAAATGCAATTCACAACCTCCTCCTGTATAAATCTACCATATTTGTCCCAAGGAAGGGTTCTTATGCTTGGTACATTACTTTCTAATACAGACATATTCTGTATTGCCATATTCCCTGTGGCATGATTAAGGTGTAATTCCACTAATCAAATTGTGGTTTATTGTTGTTTCAAAGTATTCCAAAGTCAGCTTGCAAAGATGACCCAGTCTCCTCAGGTGCTGGGCCAAGCCCATTTTGAAGTGTCATCAGCATTCAGATGGCATCTGGTATCCAGGTTGGAACTGCATCTGCAACTATCACTGGTGGAAAATCTATGTGTGTAGAGGAGAAGGAAGAAAGACGAGGCCAAATGACTTACGGTTTTTCATTTGCATGGTAAATCAGTTGAAGTTAATTTGATATTGTAAATTACAATCTATTTCTTAGCAATTCTTCCTATCACTGAAAATTCACTAATAGTTGGTGTAGAACAATTAGGGTCCAAAATGCCTTTTTGGATAACCTGCAAGGATTATTCATGTATTCATGCAGAAGTAATAAGAGATGGATTCTGAAATACTTGAATAAAGTCCAATCAACTCTTTTATAATTAACGGAGATCTGATTTTTTACTCACTTGCCTGGTACATGTTTAGCTTTTATAATACTAGACTTAATAACCTATCATTTCATCCAAGACGACAACCTCTGATATTGGGTTCTGTGATCCCATGTAAGTTAAAGACTCCCCAGCAGTGAACAGAGTAGCTGCTGTAACTCAAGTCTGGGATTTTGGGAGAAATTCATTGGGAGATTGAGGGCTGTATAGCAGCTGGCTCTTAAGAATACACATCTGAAGTGGAAGAAAATAAAATATGCCAGATGGCAGTGGAGGCTCCACAGCCAGAGAGACAGAAAATGAATTTTGATGAGACAAGGACTTATCATTGCTCAGTTCTCTCTGTGACTGAAATAGAAACAATGTTTGTTTTCAGACAAATTCAAGATGCATAACTCCGTTTTAGTGCAATCCATAACTCTTTATGGGAACCATTAGTTACTGCAGACCCATATTTATTTCCACCATTGCTGATACATATTAGGTACCAGACTCTGCAGAGTAAAACCAATTACTCTATTTAAAAGGAATATACATGCTGGTGTATTGATCTCTCCTTCAACTTTATCTTGGTGACAGCTCTCCAAAATGGTATCGAGGATCTGATCTCAGTTTCTTTAAGTCTCATCTTTACAGAGCATGGTGCAGTGATATGTGAGGTCACAAAGCACACTGCAGTCCTCTGCATGACACACCTCTAATGAAGAAAACACATGAGGAAGGAAATAGATTTAAGTTTCAACTTCATAAAAAAAATCTTTACAAATCTAGATATAAATATAGGATATAAATTTGGATATGAAACAAGCTGAGAGAAAACCAAATAATATAAGCTTATTGTATAAGTCCTCGGCTAAGTGTGGTCATAAAGCAACTTTGCTGTTTATGTTCTAGGTTCTATGTTATGGAAAGTAATAATTACTGATGGATTTCTATGAAGACATAGCTGAAGTACTCAGGGTTTTGTCTAAATCATTTTGACAGTAGTGGAACACATAAGGATGAAATTCTGCCTCGTTCTTACCACTAACAAAGCCCCTATTTCGTTGCAAAGTACATTTCATCTTGGATGTAAAATACTCCCTTAATTATCCATAATTTTACTTGGTAATTGAGCCCTGTTTCTAAATCAATGTAACATGTTTTCAATTAGCACCTTTTCAGTTACATAAAAACACTGTCAGTTGAATAATCAGCAGGTTTTTTCTCTATTTTTGCCATGGAAGCAGACCTTCTAAAAGTAAGTGTTATGTTTTTCTGTCACTAACAGACACAGAGACTTAAATTTATTCACAGTAACTAAAAAATGACAGTAATAAACAGGTAATCAACATCTCTTAATCTCCTAGAAGGTATGTACTTATTACAGAAATGTCAAAAATATATTTGCAAAATGTAATCAGAACTCTAAGGCAATGGGATCAATGTAATACTTGTCTGGTTTATAATACATTGGATAAATCTGGGTTAAATGTTTTTGGGTCAAAACATTTAAAAAAAACATTTAAAAGCATTCCTTGTTGTTATTATTGTTCTAATTATTTTTTTAAAGAGATCTGGCTCAGTAAAAGATATTGTAAAAAATCCAGATCCATATGGTTGGGTTTTTTTGAAGACAGTTTATAAAGAAAAATATACTCACCCAGTACAAGCTGCTTTATGTGTTTTAGAAATGTTTTAATTTTAAGAAATGTTATATAGATCAGTGGTAATTACAAATGTGACGAATAAGCAAAGGAATTAAGGTTTGGATCTGCATATTTTGTGTTATTTACTCCAACTTTTGAAATATCAACTACCAGTTCTAACCTTATTAATCCTTTCAGAGTGCAAAATACACAACTTTGAAATTTTTGCTTTGTGTTTTTCATTCTGCCCTCCTTATTATAGTACAAACCAATCTGGGGATGAGACCATCATCCCCAGACCATCCCTGAAGTCAGGTTAACCTTGTTAAAAATATATATCATTGAGTCCAGACTGTACCTGTGTGCTTGCAGAACCCATGTTCACAACGGATATCATGGGATCCTATTTGCAGGTCAACTTCTGCTTGTGAGGAAGGATCCGCCTTTCTATTTTTGTCAATGGCATGTCCGATCTCACTAGGAGGGCTTTGTAAGAATAACAGGCAGGGGGAGAGAGTAACCAGAAGTCCTGTGAAAGAGTGACAAACCAGATGATAGAATCATAGAGCAGCTCAGATTTCAAGGGATCTAGAAATATCATCTACTCCAACCTTTCATGGAAAATAAGTTTAGATGAGATTATCTAGCACCCTAACCAGCTGTGTCTTGAAAAATCCCAAGTGATGGGGACTCTACCACATATACAGGAAGGCTGTTTCAGTGAATGATTGTTCTCACTGTAAAATAAATTATTTCTTATATCAGTGTAAGCAAAGAGCAGGGACAACGTGATGGGATCGCTCAAGAAAGGGTATGGAGGAATATGTCAGGAAGGGATGATATAATCAACAAAATGGAGTTTAAGTAAGGTCACATCCAGCACTTACATGCCAGTGAGGAAGTGTCTGCAAGGAACCATCTGGGAGACATTTGCCAAACCCTCTCCAGCAACTCAGCATACTGGGGTGCTTCTCTAAGTGCCTGTACATCAATGCACAGGGGAATAAACACAATGAGTTAAGAGTTATGTGTGTGGTTGCAGTGGTCAATCTAAAAGGGGTCATGGAGAAATGGTGGGATGGTTCCCATGACTCAAGTGCTGCAGTGGAGGGCTACAGACTCAGGAATGACAGGAAGGGAAGTTGAGATGGGGGAGTTGTCTTTTATGTGACAGAGCAGCTGAAGGTCATGAAGCTCTGTGGATGGATGAGGAGTAAACAAACAGCTATGAGAGAGGATTAAAGAGAAGACAGATATTGGCAACTTTATAGGAAGTGTCTGTTATAGGCCATCTAACCAGGAAGAACAAGCAGATCAGGCCCTCTTCAGACAGATAGTAGCAGCCTCACATTCACAGACCCTCATCCTCATTTCAACCACATTGATATCAGCAGAGAAACACAGCAGTACATCCGGGCTGTTCCTGGAGTCCTTCAGTAACTTCTTCCTCTAAGTGGAAGAGGAACCAACAAGGAATAATGGTCTGCTTGACCTCATATGCACCAAGGAAGGGTTTGTTAGGGATATGAAAGTCAAATGCAGCCTTGGCTGCAGAGACCATAAGACGGTGGATTTCAGAAATATGAAGGCTGGGAGGAGGGTGAAAACTAAGCACAAAAAGGAAACATAGAGAGGGGGGAAGCAAGGACAGGTAACTTGGGTGGAATATAGAAACATTGATCAAGCATCCAAGGATGAAGTTAGGAAAGGTAAAGCCTAACTGGAATTGTGTCTGAGAAAAGAAGAGGGGATTCTATTAGCACAGAGGCAGCAAAAGGAGGAGTAGGTAAAATGCGGCCCCTTTGCTTGGTGAGACTGGGGACCTACTTAAACAGAACGTGGAAAAGGCTGATATACTGAATGCTGACTTTGCTTCCATCTTTATAGCAAGGCCAGCCTTTGGCAATGTCAGATCCCAGAGATCAGAGAGCAAGGCTGAAGCAAAGAAGTTCTAACTATAGTGGAAGAAGATCAAGTCTGGGAATACTTAGGAAAACTGTACATATATAAGTCCGTAGGTGCTGATGGGATCATAGAATAGTTTATGTTGAAAGGGACCTTTGAAAGAACTAGTCCAACCCCCTGCTAAGGACAGGGACATCTTTCCTTATATCAGGTTGCTCAAAGACCCAGTCAAACTGACCTTGAACACTTCCAGAGACGGGACATTCACAACTTCTCTGGGCAACATCTCCATCTTTATTTTAATACCCCTTTAGGTACTGGAAGGCTGCAGCAAGGTCTTCCCAGAGCCTTCTTTCCCTCAGATCACTCAGCCCCATCTCTCAGCATTTCTCCAAAGGTGGTCCAGGTTAGAACGGTGTGGAGGCATCAATGTTAGTGCCCTGCCATGATCCCC
Source organism: Empidonax traillii (assembly GCF_003031625.1). NCBI lineage: Eukaryota > Metazoa > Chordata > Aves > Passeriformes > Tyrannidae > Empidonax > Empidonax traillii. The sequence continues at coordinate 230,017 of NW_020956492.1, forward strand.
TAGGCATGTCTTTTCCAGCCTCAGTGTCCTAGAACCTTGATTTCCTCTAAAAGTGACTTCCTTCCCCTAAAACTTGCCTTGTGGTTCAGATGTGGTAAGATCAATTGCCGGCAGTAACTGAGATAGCAGGGCTGTTGAGTACCTCAGGCTTTGCCCTGTTGGTTGTCAATTGATCTCCTGTCTTATTTTTGAAGGGCAATGCAACCTCAAGTGCTGAGGGAACTGATTGATATCCCTGTGGGGTCACTCCTGGTAATCTCTGATTGCTCATGGACACTGGGAGAAGTGATCATCACAGATAAGCTGCTATGTATGGGTGGCATGAGCAGATACTGAGGTGAATCAAAAACTGACTGAATAGCCACATCCAGAGAGTGGTGAGTAGTAAAAAATGTAGTTGGAGTTCAGTAATTAGCAGTGTGGCAGAGAGGTCTATCCTGGGTCTAGTTCTGTTCAAGACCTTCCTCGGTGATCTGGATAATGGGGAAGTGAGCACCCTCAGCAAGTCTGCAGAATGCACCAAACTGGGAAGAATGACATACACCAGAGGGTCACACTGGCATCCAGAAGGATCAGGTTTTTTATTCATTTGAAGATAGAATGGTATTTCACTTCGGTTTGTAGTCATAAAAATTCCTTCCTTTTATTGCCTTGCCTTAGAAATGCCAAGGTTTGTGACTTTGAGCCAGGCTAGACCATCTGAGTATCCTCAGAATGAAAACCATCAGCTGAATACATCTGTGCTCACCAGATTTTTTTCCTAATAGATCTCAGAGCTTCCTTAATGATTAGCACAGTTTCTTTCCAGTTTTAAGCCCTTTCTATCATAGTTAGCAAGTTATGAAGTTGTCTACTGGCACAGGGGAGTGTGCAGATTCCAGATGTTAGATGGAGCACCTGTTGTTTCAGGACTAAAAATCTGTCTTGAAACAATGTAATTTTTCAGAATCATGTTTCACAGACGTTTCCCCCCACGTTTCTGCTTTTTTTTTTTTTTTCCCCTGCATTTTACTTTTTATTGGCAATTCAAAAGACAAAGCAATGTTTTTCATGAGTGGACACTTATTTTGATCTTCTGAACTTATCTGTCAATCCAACTGAAAAAAGAAACCAACTGAAAATGGATTATTTCAAGGATATTCCATGAGAAGAAATCACTAAAATTCAGTTTCTATAAAGACTTTAACACATTTTTACAGTGGGAAGCTTGGAGCTGAGTTATTTTTAAGTTTAAATCCTTCTGGAAACAACATTAAGCTATACCAAGCCAGAAATAAGCTATCTTTGTATCCTTTAGCATGTTTTCTAAGGCAAAAAGTTTATATGATCACACTGACTATATCTCTCAGTCCTCCTATACTAGCACTCAAATCATCAACCAGCTTTCATGTACATTGATAACAGTAGATAAGGTCTTAAAGAGACAAAATTTCTTCAGGTTTCATGAATACCATTAGTGATACATTGTCATTTCTTCAATCATCACTATCTGATAAAAGGATAAAAGCAGTTATAACTTATCCCCTCACCTGCTCCAAGAGTTAGCAGCCATCTAGGCAAGCTAAGAGAGTACTTATTGTGAACCTTTAAATCAGCCAGGGCATATGCTGTTTCTGACTCAGGAAAATAAGCAGATTTGGGAAAGCAACAGGTGCTTTAATTATGGAGACATAGAAAGGAACTGAGAATGGGAAGATGGGGGTAAGCACAGAAGGGAACAGGACTAGTCACATATTGCTAGAAACAATTCTGTGGGCAACTAGATACCATTAATTCTAATTATTTCAGGATCAACTTGATTGTGTTTTTCCCTGTATTTGTAGTTCTTAATCACCATTAAAGAATAGTTCACCATGTCATTGTTTTTTCTCTATGCTTATTTTAATATGTTTTTATGATTGTAGCAACAAATATGTCGACTAGTTGCAAAGGATTTTTTATTATTATTTAAATAAATAAATAATGTTTGGAAAGAGGAAAAACCCACAGTAATTCAGAAGTATGTTTATCTGCAATTGTGTAGGAGATGAAAAAAGGACGGAAAGAAAAAATAAAAAGAAAATGCCTGATGTTTTTAAACTATGTTTAGCAGATGTATCTCTAAATCACTTAATCTTATTAAGTGCCTTGTTATCCTCATTTTTTCCCAAAATAAAAATCAGTGTCATGTCACCCCTGGTGCAAACCAGCTCCAAATCAAAGACTGACTGCTGAGCTCTGAATGCTGGGCTTTCATGAACAAAGCAGAGTTCTGTTTTCTTCCCTTTTTAAAGGGAAAAGGGATGAATAAGATTCATTTTAGCTTCCTTTTACTGTTGGTTAACTCTGAGTTTACACTGTGCATGGCACACACAAGCTAAAATTTCTGAGAGAAACCTAATAGACCTCAGCTGTGTAGTGGAAAAATCCTTATTTTGTCTTGCAACATCTGGGGAAAGAACCTCAGATAATGTAAATAAGGAGAGAACCCTTTGAAAAAAAGATCTGCACTTATTATATGGGATGAAATTCAGGGCTGGATGTCTCTGAACTACAGGGGATTAGCATTGGCTACAAAACTGTTATGATTTTCTTCAGTAAGAGGAGAGTTAAACCAGTGTTAAGACCACCAGTGTTAGATGCTTCTTCATTTGGCCTTCAGTATCTCACATTACAGTCGACATTCTCAGAAAAAAAATCTGTGTACAGTGTCTGCTCCTCTTACCTGTCTTAGGATTTCGAGTTGCTGTTTATCAGAGTTGTGTGTATAAGGTCTTTACTCTAGTAATAGAAAAGTCTCTCTAATAGGTAACAAGGTCTCATGGAAGGAAGTGCATCAAAGTTGCACTAGCCACTATTGTGTTATACCTATTCTGTGCATCAGTGTGTTTCGTGCCCATCAAGTAAAATGTGTTGATGCACCTGGGACATAGGGGATTCAATCTGAATAGAGGATTGGGTTGGAATTTCAAAATAATAATTTCAGATTAGTGGAGAAAAGCAATAATGAGAGAGTATGTGTTGAAATTTATCTGTTTGCCATTCTCAGCTACTAAACACTGCAAGATGTAAAAATGTTCTCCTGCTTCCTTTTTTTGAGCTGGATAGAGAACTAGGAAAGGAGAGTTCATCCAGTGTGCAAATAAGTTACCTCCATTTTCATCAAACTCTTGATGTGAATATACAAATTTCTTTTTATTTCAAAATGCTAAATGTTTGTCCAGCAGAAAAAAAAATGTAGGATTTAATGAGTTACTTTACTGCTGTTCTTCAGACTTGGCTCTTACTCAGTGATTTTACTGGAGGAAAGAAATAGTAGCACTTTTTTCCAACTCTATATCTGGGAAATATCAGTGTCTTTTTCTTACAAAGAGAGATGGGAAAATTCCCACCTCAGAGCTTCATACTATTGCATTTAATAAGGATCAGGTTTCAAGGTTTTTCTTTTTTGTGATATAAAGAATATCTGAGATTTCTGAGTATAACATTGTAATGTGGCCCCAGCTTAGATTCCCTTTTAGTTGTTTTTCCATTAACTATGAAGGCTATAGTAACCAAAGACTCATCTTATCACCTGCTGTGTTTCTTTATTATTTTCAGTAAATTTCCTGTGCATAAATTTCCAGTGAGAGGAAATGAAAATAATTTAGTGTTCCCATCAGTTTTTTAAATTAATTCTAACACTTATACATATGTACTTACGAATGTTGTTCCCTTACATCTCTCTCAAGTGTAATGTTCTGTCAAACATTTTAGATTGTTTTGACTGGTGGTAATAGGGTGCAACCCAATTATTAGGTGTATAGATAATGATAATAATAATAATGATAATGATAATAATAACTGCAGCAATAGTAATAGTAACAATAGCTGCTTTGTTATTATTACTACTATTAAAATATCCCAAACTGTAAAGACACTTGCTTTTGAACTGTACATATAACTTATTTCAGCAACATTGTCTTTTCATTCGCTAGTATCGTATCAATCCAAACAGAAGGAAGAATAAGATTCAGTAGCACTTATTGAGTATGGTACTTAGAAATTTACAGCGTCAGTGTGTGGGCTTTGACACTATTAAGTGTACCAGGTTATTAATATCTTAACATCTTTAGAGGTTTTTCATCTCAGCTGTTAGATCCTTGTGTAGTCATATGCATGAGTGGTTTCAGTCCTCTGGATTCTAAGTAGGCATTTGAAAAATCTTGGCTTCAAAGAACTAAGAATATGTTGTGAGAAGACATTCTGTGTCTGGCAACATGCCATGGACAGTAGCAAGATTTTGCTACTGGTTTTGGTGTTCTTATGAATGTACTACTACTGTATGCACAAGCACTTTTTACTGTTACCTATGGTTTGCTTGAAATTACAGCACCTCAGAGTATGGTCTTATTTAGAACAAATTTTCCAAAGAACAAAATGCATATCTACATTGCTAATTGCATCTATGACACACAATGGTCTTTGGTCCTTAGTGAACACAAGCAGCAGTACACACCAACACCCCATAGAGCCATATACCTTTGGGGCAGATGGTCCACAACCATATAGCAATTGTCCTTGGATCTGTGTCATGTGCAATGACCCCCAAATATTTTTTTTTTTATCCTGAGTGAGTCTCTGATATAATGTGAAATCTGTGCTTAGTCCCACTGTGGAGAGGCTTTTATAGCATGAGAATCAGAAAATCTATTGCTCGCCCCAAGCCACGGCACATGGAGTTGTGCTAATTGTTAAGAATCAGGGTTCACCAGGTAATGTTGGGGGATGCTAGAGAGCAGAAAATACTAATCTAGTGCAGCCTTCATCTGCTCTTTCCATTGAAAACAATCTCTATAGAAAACTCTCTTCTTAAGAAAAGATGGATTTTGTGTCATGGGGAACTGATTGATAGTACTCCAGTGAAAGCTTAGAAACAAATTAGCATTTATTCAGTGTTGAAGACCAAGGGTTCAGGGCTTGGGTTTTAACTTGGCAACCAGATTATTTGACAAGACAGACCTCAAGCTAGAACACTGATTTTCAGCCAAGTTTCTTTGTCAGACCAATACGTGCTCTTGCCTGGATTTTGTATATTCACTCCAAATGCACTAAATTCATACAATGGAGGATTGAAAGTATTCTACTTTGGCCATTGCAAATATTCTGTTTGCTCATGAAACATCTCTAGGAAAACTTTTATTCTTCCCAGGATTTTTTTCTTTTATGACTTTTCTTTCTTTATAAATATTTCCAATATCTGTGAATAAGAAGCATGGTATACATGTTATGTATTATAATAACTCTTTGCATGAAAGATGTCTATAGAATTTATCTCTTCAGAAAAATATGTTTTGATGGGGGTGTATGTTTGTTTCTTTGCTTTGTTTTTCCTTTTAGTCCTTGCAATAAAAACTGTGGCATTCGCACTTTTAATAAAGATGTGAAATTACATAGGGTGGAGTAGTGGAGGGATGTGAGGGTAAGCCAATATGAATGTATTTGCCAGACAAATATCTTCCACTAAATCTTTAATCTGCTTAACAATGTTATCAATTAGTGAAGAACATTGATTAGGCAAATCAACACAACTGTTGTTTAACAATCTAGATTTCTTCTCTGGCTATGCCCAGGTATTGCTGATATTAAGATGGTTCTGACACTTGCTTTTCTTAGAGAATTTTCACTTTCTAAATTAAAAGAAGGGAAGCCATGCATTAACATTTCTAGTGATGTATATTAATATGCTGTGTTTATGACTCATTTAGATATAAAAATATGCTAATCTCAGTCTTTCTTTTAACCACCCTTTTCATTAATTCCTTAATCACACAGAATAATATGTTTATTAGATAGATGTTTGAACAAAGTTGTTAGTTTTCTAGAATGCATATTTTATTTCTATTCAGTTGGAGTTTAGGGACACAAATATAAACAATACCTTTTTCACCCTGTAACAATAGCAGGTGTTCATTTGTATGTATGCAGAAATTATTAGACAACCACTAACTAAATATTCTTATTGTCAGCGTTATCTTCTGCAAGATTTCAGATGTTTCCTATATAAAATACAAACATATTTTTAAATATTACTCTAGGGTCTTTATGCCACACCCCAAATAGGGGATATTGTTTTGGAGTTGGTTTGTTTGTTTTCCATTCACAAATGAATGAGAACTTGTATTTTCAAACCAAAACTAATTTTATTTGCAGATGTCTGTTTTCATTTCTTGCAATAGCAAGGTTTTTATGTATTTTCTATCCCCAACATTATTTGAAATTTAGTGTAATAACAGGTGGGACTTTCATCAACTTACCATTTTACTTTACTTCCAAGACAGTCAAAGAGAGTAAGTTTTGACATTCACTTCAGAGAGGCCAAAGCTGCACGTAAATTTATTAATGAAAATATTAAAATAGGACCTGATCAAACAAGGACCATTCCTCATCAAAACCTGAAACATTGTTTTACAGCTCTGCAGTTAGATCCTGTCATTATGAAAGAGTAATTTTCCCATTTGATTTTAATTAATGTTGAGAGTAAGATCATTTTCTAGCTTTGTAGTAACATCAAAAAGCCATCAGACTTGCCTGGCAAGATTTAGTGCTTATAAACCTATAAGGAAGCGCCTTGAATATTCTCTTACTCCAGGTGGCAGGGACAGGCACATTATCTTTTTTCACAGTCAACAAGAGTGTTTGTTATGTGCCTTTTCTGATGGAGTAAAATACATTCTGTGCTGTGGGAGCTGAGGAGAGAAGTGTTAACAGAACAGGGACTGACAGTAGAGTATCATGGCCTTTCTTTGTCCCTCAAAAGAGGGGCAAATGAGATAGTAATGAAGCATGTCAAATTTAAACCACATGCTGCACCTCTGTGCAGAATCACATATCCCTACCGAGAGATAAATTGGACATCTCAGAGAACATTATTTTCTGAAGGTTGAGAGAGGTGATCCTTTCCCCCAGCCCTGGTAAGGCCACACCTGGAATGCTGTGTCCAAGTCTGAGCAATCCAGTGCAAAAGAGACACGGAAATTAAATACTTTGATTTAGAATACATTTACATTATTTGAGGTAATTTCAATATATGTCCACAAAATGCAGGAGATGTCACTTAGATGTAAGTTAAGCCTTTTACTGTGAGGTTGGTCAAACACTGGAACAGGTTACACAGGGATTTTGTGGAGTCTTTGTTCTTACAAACAGATAGAATCCAACAGTACATGGTGGTATTTGGACACGTTATAGTTGGTGCTGCTTGAGCAGCAAAGTTCAACCAGAAGACGTCCAGAAGTTCCTTCCCTTATTGGGCTGGGCGCTCTGCGATTATGTGTTTCTTTTGAGATGGACATTCACAGATTATGAAAGAAAATGCTGTACTTCTTGAACAAATAGAGTTAAGATATGAGTCATAACATTCATATGGAAATTATATTTTGGTTTATGCTTCATATTGTACAAATAATGCAGATGTTCATCCACCTCTAGGTTGTGTCATTGTCTAAGTAATTGCTTGGCATTAAATACTATTACTGATTATAAAGAAACCATTAATGTAATTTGTTTAATATTACCCCCTTTGAAATCTCAAAAGCGTAGTGAGACTCCTCAGCATTAGGATGGGATTCTTATGAAGACATGAAGAAGTCTACACTTGGCCACCCCGAACTTCCTTTACAGTTAATAGAAAAAAAAAATCAGGATATGAGTCCCCTGATTAATTTTAGAATGTTACTTTAGGACAAGATGAATTACTGCTTATAAGTGACTCAAGAGACTCCCAGATGCAAACAACCTACATTCTAAAATCATCATGTTATCAACAGTACCAAGGGCTCTAGTTTTCAGTGCACAAAACTGAGATTCAGAAACACCACAAAGAATTGAGGTGCTGGTCTCCAAAAGTGTTTATGTATCTTTCATGATCATGATGAGTACATGAAGTTAGCCAAACACCCCATAGTCTCTAACCAAAATGTAATCAAGACTTTCAGATAACAGAAAGATGTCATCATTTTTGTAGACAGAGATCATATCTTGCATTTTCTCCTTTTGAACTCCCAGATTACACTTCCCCTTTTGCCTACAAGTAATAAGAGTTTTATAAAATGAATCCTAGTTCTCAGAGTTTTGAATTCTGGTTTCTTTTCTCTTTATGAGTGACTTCTTTTTTTTTTTTTTCTTCTTCATAAGGGAGAGAATAAAATTTCTTGGCACCCAGTGCTATGAGTGGAAGACAAAAATGTGTATTAGACCTCAGCTTTTCCTGAATCTCAAAATCAAACTTCAGGCTGTGGAAAACCATCTAATATCTTTGCTTGAAATTTGCAGCTCTGAAACACACTGTGTAATTAGATATGTGAATCTTTCAGAAATGGAAACAAGGATTTTGTTTCTCTTTGAAAACACTGGTACGGCTAGGGAAGGAAAATGGCCTTATGTTTTTAATTTAACAGTACTGCACTCGCTGTAAATGTGAGAGGCCTCAGTTCATCTCCTCTGTGTGAGGACTTTAACTCACCTCCCTTTCCATCTGCCAAGTAGACAACTGCATTTCAAAGCTATATTTTTGTGTAATAACAGCTTTGGAATTAAGGAGAGGATGCATTTCTCTTTTACTAACTGTAATATTTTGTAGGAAGTGTTAAAGATTCATAACATCAAAAGTAAAAAAGAGCAAGCCTGACTTGATAAATGCATGTCAAAAGGAAGGAGAAAGGGAAGAGCAGCAGAAATACAGAACTGGATTCCAACATCTCCTCCTAACACTGTTTACTTATTTCATTTAATAAACATTTAATCAATTTCTAGCGGATTGTAAGTGGTCCATGTAACTGTAGCTATGGTTAAGTCCAGTGGAAGATAAATTGCTGTCATGAGTATTAGTAAAGACTATAAAAGTCACTCCTGAAATCAAGTATAGACAAATATAAAATAAAACAAAAAAGCCCAAACAAAACCTCATGTTACAAAACACTTCCTGTCCTTTTCAAAATAATAAATCTCTTTGCATTTAATTCAAGAAACAGAATTTGAGAGAATATTTCTTCTTGAATGTCTCTAGAAACCTGTAACATTTGTGGAAGATAAGGTCTCTGAAAGCTTCTGCTCTGCATGATTGCATCCTCACAATTCTGTCACCAAATTAATTGAGTAATCCATTCCTAGAGAAACTGGTGTTATTCTATGCCAGGGTTCTCTTGCAAATTCTATTTCCTTTTTCAAGATCTGCAGTCTTTTGCAACCTCAAAACCACCATCAATAGGAACAGGAGGCTTCTGTCTTCTGAGCTTTTGGCACTACCTCATCCTGGTACACAGAATGCAGGAAAAGAGCAATGCTGAAAGTGAGGCAGGAAAGTCAGCTTGAGCTATGGGCAAAAATAAGATGGAAAGAAGGCAGACTGCTCTTGGCAAAAATCTTCACAAAAGCATTATGTGAAAGAAAAGGACTTCCTGAAGTGCTACTTATGTTGTCAGCTGCTGGTGTTATTGAATAGCACACTGATAAACAGAAAAGACTGATGGCCAGCAGGAGGTTGTCTTCTGTAGACTCAGATCAATATGATGCAGGTAAAATAAAGGATATATATCTAGGAGACATATATCTAAGTCAAATAAAATGAAACCAGTGAACTCCAAAGGCTCTAACATAATTTTCAGCTGGAGAGCTGGTTCCAAATCCCTGGAAACTTTACACAATTTACTTGGAAGAATTTGGCCTTATATAAATAGAATCTATTTTTGTAAGGAAGGCTGTTCTGAGGTAAGACTTTATCCCTTCTAAGGCTTGAATGTAATGTTTTGTGTCTTTTGATGAGGAAAAAATCATATCCACTGGATACAGGCCACTTACTTATATCAAAGATGTTAAAGTTAGCACTTCATCATTTAATGAAAAGTGTTAAACAAAAAGGTTAACTAATCCTGAGTAGGTCATGGAGTTAATAACCTAAGAATACTCATTGAATTAGCTTTCCAAATTTATCATGTCATCCCTTGAGTAAAATTTCAAAGTAAAGATAATGAGGCTGTGGGGAAGAATAACAGATGTGGAGTATTAGAAACTAGTAAATTGCATTTCATGCACTCATAGAGTTATAGTATAAAGGGAATATACCATAATACATAATGACTTCCAGATAGCTCTTTATTACAACTAACAACTTGAGCTAGACTACAATCTCAAAATGTTTTTAAAAAAATTTTCTTTTCTACCTTGGAGGTTACATGCACACTTGAAGCAACTTAGATTATAAGCAAGCTTGTAAAGAGGTCAACATCAAGTAGAAAACACCTAATCTTCATTTTGCTCTCTTAGGAATGGAATTTTTCTCATAAAAAGCACGTTTAAAATTCTGTAGGCCTAGTTTTGCATTTCTGAGGTAATACCTATATAGTTATAAACTATGTACAAAAAACTTGCTTCTGAATTTTATTCCACTCTGAATTTCTTCTTTATATGTTCCTTCAGATACTCATGTCTGAAAAGCATCTGGTGCTGAAAGCTTACAACCAAGGGCGGCCCTTCTATGGTTTTGGTAGATGGCAAAACTTTTTTCACAATGAATGAAACTGGAAGATGTAAATTAGTGTAGGACAGTAGTATAGATGCTAACATTTGTTATACTATCATAGATAATAACTGATTATAAGATTATAATAAGACTATAAAGCTTAAAAATTAAAGGAAAGGTCTGAAAGAAGGAAATATTTGATTGACATGAAAGCTCAAAAACACAATCCCAAATTACCTTTAAATTGTTGTATGTTTTGAATACAGACAGATAATTTCAGATACTGAACTGTGAGGTAGGATAGTATGAAAAGTAAGAGAAGAACATGGCAAGTAGCTAGGGGCACAAAGAAATGCCATACATATAGCAAACATATACAGGATCAAGAAGGTGAGGATGTACACTGTAGTTTAGACTTGATGCGAAAAACAGATAAATGTAAGGGAAAGAACAAGAGGACCAGGTAAAAACTTATCCCCAATGACAAAGAAGAAAGTTGGCTAGAATTGGATCGATATTAAAAACAAAGACTTTTGTTTGTCAGTTTTATTAACTTTATATCATGTAAATGCGTTTGAATCTTTATTTAGGAGCAACTTTCGTTTTCTATTTTTGTTTTCTATTTTTTTTCTGGAAAGGAAGACATCTGAAAAAAACTTGTTCCCAGTAGAAACTTATTTCCTGAACTGTCATGTAAAAAGTATGATTTCTCTGAGAAAACACTCTAGGAATAAAGCTGCAACATGAAAAGTATACAGATAACTTATCTCATTTTCAGATTTCTTTGCTATTGGTAAACAGCTTGCAGCTCTAGCAGTGCTTTTATTATGCTAATTTTTCTTACTTTTCTATTTGTCAAGGAAACTATTTTTTCCGCTGATTTTTCTAAAATCTAAGACTACTTGAATATTCTTTAAGTCTTATTTAAGGCAAGGAGAACATTTCTTCTCACCTTACGTGATTTCTGCTTTTTTTTTACTACATACTAAAACCTGAGCTCTCTGTACAGCCTGTTTCATTCAGAATTTTAAAAGGTGATTATCTAAGGCAGAATTATGCTTAGCAGTAAAAAGCAGAAACTCAGGTAAATTTAGTGAACTATTCTTTTTAGTCATTTTGTCCTGTTCTTACTGGGAGACGGACATAAACTTCTATCTGTTTATACAAAATGTTGAACTACGTGGCTGAAAAATGTTGGTGCTGGAGAGATTGAGAGAAGCTTGTCCTAACTTCTCATGTCGTCTGAAAATGTCTCAGTTGGATTTTGCTTGAACTTTACAGTCATTTTATACTTTCTAAGGCTACTCTTGAATGGTCCTGGTTAACCTGCTACGGGTGATCCTTGAGTAAAAAATCTCAAGAGGTCCTTTATAACATAATGATTCTGTGATTCTGTGAAATAGAACAAAAGAAGCATTGAACTGGACATATTCTTCTCATAGAAGTCTGGTAAGGGGAAAAGATTCTGGTGAAGGAAACAAGAGAAGCATTAA
>NW_020956492.1:242822-261488 GCF_003031625.1 Empidonax traillii
GTCCTGGTTAACCTGCTACGGGTGATCCTTGAGTAAAAAATCTCAAGAGGTCCTTTATAACATAATGATTCTGTGATTCTGTGAAATAGAACAAAAGAAGCATTGAACTGGACATATTCTTCTCATAGAAGTCTGGTAAGGGGAAAAGATTCTGGTGAAGGAAACAAGAGAAGCATTAAAAAAAAAAAGTAGCAGTAGGGAAGGGTGAAAAGGGTAAATGAGCCCAAGGGCAAGGCTTTTGCCCAGCAGATGGTCCTTGGAGACTTATGTTTGGCTTGTGACAATTTTTTTTAGATCATCTATTCCTAAAAGCTGAAGTGCCCCAAACCAACAACCATCACCAACAACAATACTGCAAATAACAGTAACATGGGAAATAAATATAAACTTGATACAAGGTTTTGCTGCTTACAGCACTGTGCCCTTTGGCCTCCCAGATTATATCATTAAGATAGACTAAATGCCTCTAAATATTTTTTCAGGTCTTATCAATGTTTTTAAACAAGAGATATTTCTTCCACTTCAATATTTAAAGTGAGGCTGGTAAGGCACATATAGATTCACATGTTTTCATGGGAAGTAAGAAAAAATATTATAAATTACAGTGAAACAGAAAATAAAACCTGTAATTTTAGTAAGAAGACACAATTCCCAAAGTAAATCATGTCAGGTCCCATTTTGACAACTGTCCTCACTTTATTCTCTACAACAAATTGAGTGAGTGGAGAAGAACAAGTCTTTGGACTGCCATGACCACATAAAAATCTGATGAGTTTCTGTGAAGTAAATGTTCCACAGCAGAATAGAAATATATAATATGCACCTCAAGTCTACATGGTGAAAGGAAAAAAAAAAAAGACAAAAAAGAAAAAAGGAAAAATACTGAAGAAAGCATTGACATATGCAATCTCTTTGAAACTGAACAAAAGGTTTGAGTGAACTCCCTGCATTTCTGATGAAAAAATGCAGGCATACAAACCCTTTTCCAACAGTGATGAAAACCACTGCTGATGTGGTCTAAAATACAATGAACCCTATTTTCACTTTGCTTTGTTCACTCCCTATATTGTTCAGATTCTTGCTTTTATGTAAAACCTTGCAGTACTTTCTTTGAAATGGTGAGGTATGCTCCTCTGTCAGACATAGATTTCCTTAAAAAATTAAAATTAAAGTATTAGTATTGAAGGATAATTTTTTTTTTAATACCCTGGCATAATTTTCCCCTTTGTTTCTAAATTCATCTCCTTATAACTTGTCATTTTTACAATGCACATTATCTGGCAGCCAGGAACACACACAGTTAAAACAATCAAATAAATCCAGTGTAAAGATCCAAATAATCAATGTGAACTGGTGCAAATGCCATAGTACTGTGCATATATTTGAGAGAATCCTGGCATACCAGTTTAAAATGCTACTTTCCATACCTGTCCTCCTTTTACCTCTACCAAATACAGGCACTATCCTGAAGTGGAGCCACAAAAGGAAGAACATGTCTGTCCTAATTAGTGGTTAAACGTATTGTCTTCTACTACCAGTAATATAAGGGAGCTTTCTTTGCCTGCAGAAAGTTTCCTAGAAAATATCTGTTAAGCTATTAGCTATTTAATCAAACTCACTTATGGTATCCACAGAGATAGTTTCAGCCTTGTACCTGACTAATTACCTCAGAAATCACAAGGTTACCAAAGGCAGGCTCTGTCTTGCTCAGACTGTCAGAGACCAGGAGAAAAGGTCTTGACTACTCAAAAGTCATCTGCTGAGAATGTCAGACACATAAGACTAGAATCAGTTATCTTAGGTCTCCCTTAAATGCTGGGGGTGAAACTCTAAGAAAGAGATTATCTTTCAGAAATCCATGAAGAAAAAAATTGCAAAGAAATAATTTTATATTTGGAAACAAACAAACAAAAAGTCTGTTTAACTCCTTGTAGTCGAGGTATACACGTGCTGCTTGCACATTATCATACAAAGGACTCCTTGTAGTTTCCTTGTTGTCTCTTTAGCCATTCAATCTGGAGATTTCTAAAACTAAGTAATATGGAAAGGTACGTGGAGAACAAATATTCGCAGTCTGCACATAAACACATATAAAAAACAATATTACCAAGCCTGGAAATATTTTTTTTTTTTTTTTAGTTTTTGGAGGTTTTTTGGTGGCTTTATTTTTTATTATTTTTAAGTTATCAACTTATATTTACGTTATTTATTCAGGATTATTAATTATTATTTTTCTGTAAGGACTAACCACATCAGTTGAAAGTCTAAAAGAGGAGTTATAGACAACAGTTCACATTGCGAGCACCAAAAGAAAGAGGAAAGCACATTCCCTAGAGTCTACAGGACATTACAGACACAGATGAAAAGAATTGCAAAGGATACAGGCAGTAACCTGAACTTCATGCAAGGACACCTAGGCACTACCTGAAGATGAGAAAGCAAGAGACAGAGCACAAGGACAGCACCTCCCAAGGGCCAGAGGTAACCAAGAAGATGTTCCTGAAGCTCAGTAATCTTGGTCAACTGCAGAAAAAGGCTAGAAGCAAAAATTTGCCTTGGATGACACAGTGAGGAAAAGGAAAACTTCCATTTGCTTATTTTCGAGTACTTTTGGTTTATACTGAAATCAAATCTGGTTTGGTATTTTTTTGAGGTGGGTGTATTTAAAACACTTTGGGTTTTTTTGGAGAACAAAGAGGAGGTTCTAGAAACTTCTCTCTCAAAAGCTATGCTGCTGACTCAGGGTCCTATCACAACATATGAATTTACTCTTCCTGTATTCATAGCAATCTGGAAGATATTAATGATGGCATATGGTCCATTCCTCAGCACTATGACAGACTTTTTTCCAGATTATGACTTTGCATCAAAGCATTATTTGCATGCTGAGTACAGTACTTGTTATTAACTCATTAATTTGTATAGCTCTGAAAGTTTCTAGTGCTTTGCATAGCTGTTTAGGAAATCCAGCAGTACAGTGGCCTTGCATACATCCATTTATTTCCCTTTATTCTTATTTTCAGAAGCATAAGGTAACATTTTCAATGTCTGACTCAAAAAAAAAAGTAATCAATTTTTGAGAAAAATATTGGGCTTGTATACTTCCTTTTTCTTTTTTTCTTCACTGATGAGATCTTACAGGAAAGATGTCATATGGCTCACTCCAGAATAGGTCTGTTAAACATCTGAATTCATTGTCATTGCTGCAACACTCATCTACACTGAAAACCAGAACTTATGTCTCCATCATTCTTCTATTTCCCCAGAAATTTCTTATTCCAGTAATTTTGGAATTTTTGGGGAAAAAAAACTCAAAACCCAGAAGCTTAACAGCAGAAAAGTCTCAAGGAAATATCATAAAATAATATAAAACAATATATTTCCAAAAAATGAGAGAAATTTAAAGGAAGTTTTATGTCAGTGTTTTTACAATTGTGAAAACAATCATGCAAAGCAATAAAAGTTTTTACTTACAGAGGATACCAGCTGGTATTCTAGGACTGCAAAACATGATTATTTCATTTTACAGATGGAACAAAATGTAGTTTTCCTCTTTTTCTTGTCAAATGTCTGAGAATCTCCCTTTAAAAATCATGAAGCACCACCTATTTCCACCAGAGCTTCTTCTAGAATACAGATGTCCTAATTTTATCTTTGTTGAAAAGTTGGAGACCAAATACAAAACCCATCAAACTTTGATACACAATGGTATATGATAATTTTTATAGCTACAGTTTTGACAAGTCTTTTTTATTTTCATTTAGGTATTCCACCAAGTATTGAAATTAATGATGTGAACATTAGAGTCCTTGAAACAAATATGTCTAGAAGCAGATGTATTACTGATGAATATAAATAAAACTATTTTTCATAGGACTTCCCATCTGGAAAAGGCAATTATTGCATGTTCTATATCATATCAACAGCTACCACAGGCAGAATTTGCAACAAGATAGAGACATCATCTTGTATTAGCTCTTAACATTTCTTTGAGTTTGAGTGTATTATGATTTAAGAATCAATTATGTCCCAATCTGGAAAATCGCTGCACTTATATTACATCTACAGGAAGTTATATTGAAATCTATGGACACCATAAAAATTACTCCCAAAATTGAATCTTTCATTTCTTTCTCTGGACTTGCGAAACTCAAATGACACTTCAGAATGCAAAGAAGCTAAACTTTTTAAACACCTCAGAAATTTATCTTGCTCATGTCACTGAGCCTCAATAGACTTAGTGAAAGCACTCTACTCAGACAGACAAAGCAGACCAAACTGAGGTACTTCAGAGAATTGAATAGAGATGCCTTACTGTTCCCTAGATTCAAGACCACTGGAAAGCAGACCAGGTATAGAGTTCTGTATTATCAGGCTTAGTAAATTCCTGTTGATATATTAATTTTTATTATAAAATAGCCTTTATTTTGGTTAGAATTTTTTGATAATTTTTTGTTTAAGTTTCCTGCAAAAACCATGCCACAGATACAAAGAAGAAAGATTTCTTATTATCTGAACTAACTTCTTGTGGAGATATTGTAACACTGATGGCAAATTATTGAAGATGAAAGGTTACACACCGACGAATTATGTTTTCTAACTCAGTTCAGTGGACTGGATAGTCCAGTGATTTAAATTCATGTAGTTTTAGTAAAGCTTGTTTTCAAATGCCTATTTGAAATTTCCTGAATTTTTTATCCTTCTTTCCTTGAAACTCCCAGTCAACTAAGGATTTGGATCCATGTGTTTTCAAGATCTATGGGACAGCTCTGATATAAAGTTGTCACTTGGCCTTGGCAGCTGAGATAGTGGCTAACCCATGAGACAAAGTCGTGTAAAGTCTACAGAAAGATATAACATGCAAAATTAAGGATGGATAAAATGATGATGAGACCAGTATTTTTAGTGGCTCTGGATTCAAGATGGGAAATATAAACATGACAAGGTTTAAAAT
Source organism: Empidonax traillii (assembly GCF_003031625.1). Lineage (NCBI taxonomy): Eukaryota > Metazoa > Chordata > Aves > Passeriformes > Tyrannidae > Empidonax > Empidonax traillii. Next base: position 247,777 of record NW_020956492.1, read on the forward strand.
CTTAAAAGAATTAAAAAAGGAGTCTAATGAAGGTTGTAAGACCTTCAGGTTGAGTTGATTTTTCAATGCTGATGGAGGATGAGAAGATGGCTGAGAAATCAGTAAAGCAAACTATGAAGGTGAACTGTTCTTTCCATGAAGTTCTTGCTTGCCAGCCAAAGCCTTCAGGGTGATAAGCGCATGGAGCCTAGCAGCTCATTCAGTCCTAGCTACCCTCTCTGTATATTAGACAATATGCAGTTGATATACACATTTAAACTGAGTGTGTCCTGCTGGCAGATGTTCCTTATACACAGCTAGAGATTTCTGAACATTTTATGGTACATTGATACCTTTTACTTTGTTGTACCAAGCAAAGGCTCTGCATCATTTATTTCCTTGTCTGGATTAATACTGTACGATGTCTCAGTCAATAGAAAATTATTTTCTGGTCCCTTAGCAATTAACTGTTTTATGTGCGAAATACATTTCAACTTCACACCTTCAACTTCAGCATCCAGTCTGAAGCCAAAGTCACTCCGATAACTATAATGCACATTGGTGCATTACTCTTTTTTACTGATGTCAAAACTCCAAAACTGATACAGAATAAATCCTTATTTCTAGGAGAATTAAAGGACTGACCAGAAAGTCCCAAAGGTTGATACAGAAATAGCAGTACTGGTTTGGGAAAAGTCTTCTGACCAATGCTACAATGAGTATATTGAAATTCTACACTAAAGAATACAGGGTGGCCCTGAAAGAATGAGGGGGTACCAATTCCTCTTAGTATTTCCCAATTAATATTTTAATTTTGCATTTAATGTACCTGAAGAGTCACCATAAAAATTCCAATGAGACATGAGGGACAAATACCATATAATTAGAAAACTTCTCCAAAATATTATTCACAGATTGGAAAGTGCAGATTTTAAAAAATCACATTTCTCTTTAAAGTAAAAAGATGTAATGGGGCATGTTAGCTGTTCCACAGCCAGCAAAAAGCTGCTCAGTTAAAAGAGGTAAGAAGATTCTTAGAGGAAGAATATGATAGTTAACCTGCAATTGAGACTAACAAAATAATAATCCATCGGAATTGTCCATTTCTGCATATGAGCTATTTTTTTGGGGGGTTACTTTCTTTATTTATTTATTTTATTTTATTTCAAGCTGCAGTCTAATGAAAGGGGTGGAAAATATGCAGCTGGAGGGAGACTGTTTCATTTGGCTTTGGTTTCCTGTGTGGGTTATAACCTCCTAAATTACAATGTCTGAGTTAAGACCTAAATAACAGAAAGCACATCAGCCAACACTGCATGTAGCCTCAGGACAGCTTCAATCCCAACTGATTCTTGAGATCTGTTTGGAAGGTACTTATTTTGTGGACACTAGTTAAAGGGTCCTTAGATATTGATCTAACTGGGAATCTTGGAAACAAGAAGCATTTAAACATGCTCCAAGTTTTTGGTGGTGGTCTCTCACTTTTCTCAGACATGTTTGTTTCATTTTCTGTGAAGTTTATTCCTCTCTTCTGCTCTTCCTTTGTTGTTCTCTTCTCCTTGACATGTAGTTCTCTCCTGATAAGGTATACAAGTCTCTAGTTTTCTCCATCATGTTGGAATCTTCGCTATCACTTTCCAGTACTCATTCACTTTCCCAGTTTTTTTCCAGTCCCAAAGTTTCCATTTCCTCTCTGTTCTCTCCCACTGTAGACACTTGGATAATGTAATGCTATTCCTGCACTCTGATTCTTTGCTGCCTTTAGCCTAATCAAATAATGTCTTTCCTTTTTTTCATGCTACACAGGTTCATGCCCAAGGTTTTCCTTAAAGCTTGATTTGAGCATCTAATGGAGAAATCATATTAACTCACACACTGTTTGTGATTACACTTACCTGGTACTTATATCAGATGATCGTGTTTATCCGTAAAGGACAAAGTGTGTATGGGAGAAAGTCAATTTGACAAATTGCCTCTATTCACATTCGCTCTGTCTCCTGCTACATCCCTGTTCTATATTGATTCTTTGTTCACAGGTCAATTTCTTCACTCACTTCTCACTCTCTACCAGCTTTATGCCACTTCTCTCTACCCAGAGGTCTTACTGCGTACCAGTAATGCTTTCAAATATTAAGACCTTTAAAAAAAAAGAAAAAAAAAAAAAGAAAAAAACAAGAGGAAACAGTCTGTGAGAATAGGCTCTCATAGGCAGGTTAGTGAACCTTTAAATGCCTTTTGTGGCTGATGATTTCATTTCTTTGTTTGGACTCATATACTGGCTTATTAGTAGTCCCATCAAAGCATAGGCAAGAACAGCAAACACTTCTAGTGTGAAACTGACAGGATTTTTTTTCTTCTTTTCCTGGGCAGAAGCAATACCAGCAGCTTTTGAAACTGATAATGAGAGTGTACATAGTCAAAATATTGTACTTGGATTTTTCACAGCAGCTTTTATCAGAACATTCTCTCAGACCTTCACAAGAGGACCGTAAAGAAAGCATGAATGACTGAGGAAAGGTATTTTGTAGGTCACTTAATAGCTAGAAAGAACAGAAATAAAGAATAGAAATTGATGCCCAATTTTCACAATAGGTGAAGGCTTCTGGTAGGATACCATAGGCTCTGAAACATAGAGCATTTAAGAGATGTTATAGAATCCCCAGTAAATGGTCTGGAAAAGGAGGTAAATAATTATGTGATGAATTTTACAGATAATAAAAATTACAGTAAGCTTCAAGATTAAGGGTAAAAAAATTCCTCTCGTATTTCTTGCAAAAAAGAGCAATTGAAAACATATTGGAATTGAGTTTAGAAGAGTGTCAAAAATGGAGCAGTGCCATTGAGTGCCCCCTCTCTCCCACTCACCTCAGTTTCAACTTTCTTTAAAAGTCTACCTGTATTTTTTCTTGAAAAATATTCAATTAATATGTTTTTTTACTATGTGTAAATGCTAAAATGCACAACAAAGCTCATAATCAGTTGGGTTTACTTCATTAAAAATGTCAAAAGCAGTTTTCTACAGTGTTACACCTCTGATAAGAGTTTCAATAGTTATCCTCTGAATGCCTACATGTTAACATTGCTACTGAGATTTTAGGAACCAAAGACCAGTGTTATCATGCCCTATGTAGCTATCTTTCTCAGGTAGATCAAAGGCAAATTGATGGCACAACACTGTGCTAAATAAAAATGTTTATAGAGTATTGCTGTTAAAACGACGGGAGTTGGCGTGGCACTTAAAGCTTATTTTCTTCATCTTCTGTTGTGTTTTTTTTGTTTGATGAAATGATACTAATGGAAAAGAGGAACTTCAATACCATAAGGACTTTGCACTATCCCTCTGCCTCAGACTGACATGAGTGGAGAAAATGCCAGCCAGAGTGGCTCCCACCCTCTCCACCAGGGAGGAAGCTTCGTTAGTCTGACATTGTACATGGGACCAGATGGCAGGTTGCAAGCCGAAGATTACAGGTCCTTAGAATTGAATGACAGATTTTATTCCCAGTGCCACTGCAGTTAAAGAGAGTTTTCAGAGTTCAAAAAGCAGAAGTCACATTACTTGTGACCTCATCTTGCCAATTAGGAGAGAAAATCTTTAAAGGTAATAAGTTTAGCCAGAAAAATGTAGACTTCCAAGGCTAACGGTGATCTTATTATAAAAATTGACATAATTCCCTTATTTTAATTTTAAAAAGAATAAATATATGGTATGTTTTTTTCCTATTTTTTGTTATGAGACATTTCAGCAATATAATATACAAGCTTATAATAACAAGGAAAAAACAATCCTCTTCATTGAGCATGTATTCTTCGTGGTGTCTGTCAATGCTCTATAGCTGTAAAGTCACCCACAAAAAATATCTGTATCATGCAAAACATTCTTTCGGCAATCAGTAAAAAAAAAAAAAAAAAAAAAAAAAAAAAAAAAAAAAAAAAAAAAAAAAAAAGGCTACATTATTTACAAAAATGACAAGGAGAATCAGGTGTATACTGTTTTAATGCAGGTTAATAACATGTTAATGGGCTACAGAAAATTCTTAGGATTTCTTGGATATCTGAAAATGTGGAGTCTTATACTAAATAGGAAAAAAAATAAAGTAATTCACCTGCCTCATGAAGTACTGCAATTATTACTCCCATGGATCTTTAAACCCTTAGCTACTGTCACAGTTTTATTCAACCCATTCTGTCAAGATTATTATTTCTCTGCTTAAATCTCACACTGAGAATTTTTATAGTTTCCTTATTATCCTACTTTGGTTTTTACTTCTTTTTCCTAAAAAGACAAATAATTAGTCTGCCCTTTTCACTATAGTCATATGTTCTACCTGCACATATTGTTGACATACTACAGTGTTTATTTATTTGGATGTTTGTAGACTTCTCACGATTCCTTATTAGATGTTGGTTTCTTTTTCCTGGCCCTGTAATGTGTCACAGTATTTTATTTTCAGTAGTATTTAGCTGTCTATCTTACTTTTCAGTAATAAGATCCCAGAGCTCACATCTGCATGAAAAATAACAGGCATAATGACCTGAAATGTAGACTTAAAACTCATCCTTCTCTCTGAGGAATTTCTACAGAGAAAAACCAGTATTTCTATGTACTGCCAGCTTGTTTTTATATTAGACAGAAGTAAATGTCATAACTTTTTTATAATAACTTCCTGACTCCTTCAAAATAATGAGAAAGTCTATCTCTTTCTCTCTTTTTTTTTTTTTCCATTGTCTCAATTTGCTCCAGATGCCATTGTTCACCATGAATGAATTTTTTTCTTTAAACATGTCAAGCTGTTTTCTAAGAGAGGATGACCACTCACCATACCTCCGTATCAGCTTGTTCTCTCTCTGCCCAAGTCTCCATTCGGTCCTTAAAGTTGGTGAGAGATTGCTCCTAGGTCTTCAAATTGAGTATAGAAATACATTCAAATTGGCTTGATGACGACCAGATATATTTGTCATATTTCTTGGTTTATTTTTATGAGTTCTGAACACAGTGTCTCCTCTTATTTATTTCATTTCTCTGACCATCTTTATGTTTCTATATTTTTATATATCTTTCAGTAATAAGTCAAATCATGACTGTAACAAGGTACTTCTCCTTCCTTGGCTACATCAGTAAGTCCTGTAGATTACTAATTTTATGACTTTATACTGAAGTCATAAGCACCAGAAATTTTACTCTGTGTTCATATTAGACTTTTTGAATACAAATAGAATATTACACTAGCACAGCGATTCAAAGAGGCACTTATAGCATAGAAATACTATACAGTAATTAACATTCTTACATTCCATATCCTGTAGTACATGCAAGCTATACCTTAAAAATGTGCAAAAATTTAAAGATATAAATGGAGCTTACTCCACCATAATTGTGTTATATAACTGACCCTCTTTAAGTAAACAAAACTGATTTTTTCTCATTACATTCTCTTCATAAATGGCAATACATATATATTAAAGACTATATTTTATAAGTTCTATAAAGAAGGAGATACCATACTGTTATATTCTTTATGTTTTATTTTCCACGTGGTACATGTGATTTTTGCATTTTTTTGTTTAATTTCTCACATGAAACACTTTTGTAGATTGTCTAAGTTAATTGTCCATTCAGTACGAATTCACCATTATAATATCTCATGCTTTATTGCTTTGAGTTTGCCTCCTAAGTCGCTTCAAAATTTGCATCTGCAGATAGTTCATATAGCTGAAAATTGCATACCTGAAATGTAGTACTTTCTGTCCATTTAATAACATACAGTTTGGGGAAGGAAAGAGGTGGGACCGTGTGGAAAATAGAAGTAATTAGAACAGAGCATACTGAATTAATGGCTACCTGGTGGCTGAGAGAAAGAGGGAAAAGAACATGGTGGAAAGGAGAGGAGGAAAAGTGTAAAAGACTGCTAAGTTATCACAGCTCTAGGAACTGGAGTTGCAAGAACAGAGAGGAGACTGAGGAGAGAAGGATTGCAACACTTGTTTCACAAAGCCATTGAAACTTTGGCAATTATTTTAATCAAACCAGCCTTGATTTCTTGTTTATCCAGCTCAGTATTATTATGGAGCTTCTAAATTACTGTTTTGAAGCCAAAGATTTTTCATTTTTTATTCATTGTTAGATTATTTGGTATCCTTTCATAATGTTCCCAGAATAGTAATACCTCTGCTTGTATACATTTTCTACCGAGTGAAACAAAAATTTTCTTTAACAATATTTTACAAAATGTTTGGCTATACTTTTGGTTTTATTATATTTATTATATTTCCCACCACAGAACGATAAAGGTATAGCCTTATTCCATACTTCTGATTCCTTTTCCACAAATGTGACTATTTAATCATATTAGCAATTCTATTTTTCCAGAATTTATTTGAGAGTTTTAAAAATAATGTTTACATTTATGTTTGTGTTGTAGGGAGAAGGTTACAGAACAGTCAGCTATGATGCCACATGGTCACTGTTCTTCAAATTCTCTAACTTATGAGAACCAGCAGTTTGATAGCTTAACTTTCAAAGTGATGAGTGCACACAGTGCTTCTTGTGTGCTGAAATCATTACTCCCTCATAGCCTTCCTACTGCATTCAAAGCAAAAATAATAACAGGAAAGTAAATGAGAAATGAAGCTATTGCTGGTTAATTCACTGAATTTGTTGATTGAATAAAAGGGTTGATTGCAGGTGAAATGGCTTAAAATCTCCTCCAGTTCTTGGTATCAATCCTACTCATGCTGTGTAAGAAAAAAAATACTACTTACTAACAAATTGTCAGATAAAAAGAAATTAACTGACATAATAAATGAGAAATTGTATTTTATGCCAAAATTGTAATTTGGCACATACTGTAGGAAAAGTTAAAGAAAGTACCTTCCCACATCTGGCATGCCAGCAGGTAGATATTGTTTAAAAATGCTAGTAGGGAATAAACGTGCAGCAGAAAAATCAGTGGCAGAGAATACTAACAAAGTCTGCAGGTTTCAGTGTCAGTCTTGGCATACACACACAGGCACAACACTGTCAGTGCTGTGGGGTACCATGACCACAACTCATCTCTCCGCTGAAATAGATCCAGGAGACAAAGAGAAGATCTATGATTCTATGACTGATCCAGGACTGAAGAGGGTGTACCAGCAGGGCACTCAAAAGCTGCAGCTTGACTCTTAGAATTTAAAGCTGTACATATCATGCACAGATCTACGCTTTCTAGAGAATAAAAAGCCTTACGAAATCTTTGTTAATTTCTGCTGGTACCTTGCCAATGTGTGAAAAGCCTTGGAGAAAGATGGAAATTACCTTAACTGCTTCAACATGCTATCTTCATTGCCTGTCACCTTCAAATAGCTGGTTAGGAATGAAGAAAGATTTATATAAAATAACAGGACCAAGCAGACTTGTGCATCTTCCTCAGAAAGGAAAAAAATCATGGCAATTGTTGCCTTTAGAACAAATATGTTCATACAGAAAATGAGCACAGTAGTGCTTGCATTAATAAATTTTAATCAGCATGCCTGAATTTACAGAGCTGCTTTGGAGGGTAAGATTTTTAGAAATATACTATATACAAGTTCCAAAATTACTTCACTGAATTTGCACTGCTAGAGTTTTGATCTGTATAGCAAGCAAGGGATGGAGATAAACATACTTGACTTGTTGTCGAAATATAGAATAAAAATGGCAACTTCACAAGAAAGAGATCTTCAGCCTCATGGTAGCATAGAGTGAAAAACCCTCAGTCAAGTCCATTATGTTCAGTTTTCAAAGCAGGGACCACAAAGGGTCTGAGAACAAACTAAGTAAAAGAAATTTTCAGCTGCGCACACTCATTGTCTTGTCAGTGCTTCCAGACATCAGAGAAGAAGCTCCACAAGCCTCTCAAGAACATAACTAGAGCTTTAGAAGATGAAGAAATAGTGTCAAGAAAACAATAAGCTTTCTAGAAACCATTTTGAAGTATGTAACCTTAGCCAGAAAACCAAAACCATGGTAAAAATTCACTGGCATGGATTTTTTTTTTCATGTTTAACCCCAGTGGGCAGCTCAGCCCCGCAGAGCTGCTCACTCATTCCCCCATGGTTGGATGGGGAAGAGCATTGTAAGAGTAAAAGTAAATAAAACACCCTCATGGGCTGAGATAAAGGTAGTTTAATAGGTAAAGTCGTGCACACAAGTAAGGGAAAAAAGGGAACTAATTTTCCACTTCTCATAGGCAGGCAAGTGTTCAGATATCTCCAGGAAAAAAGATGTCCATTAATAGTGTCTTGGGAAAAGTTCATTTCAAATGCCCCAAATTCATCCCTCTTTCCCCAGAATTTTTTGCTGAGCACGATGTCGTAAGGTGTGAGGCTTCCCTGTGGTCAGCTGAGATCCGTTCTCCTGGCTGTGTCCCCTCCCAGCTCCTTGTGCACCCCAATCTCCTCGCTGGTGGGGTGAGGAGCAGCAAAGACATCAACTCTCTGTAAGCACTGCTCATCAATAAACAAAACATCCCTATGTTATCAACACCGTTTCCAGCACAAATCCAAAACATGTCCTCATATCAGCTACTATAAGGACAATTAACTCTGTTCCAGAAAAGAACAGGTCAATGTATAAGGATAAAAGTGGAAAGTCTGGTCAGTCAATGTCACATGAATGAAAAAATGCAGACCACAGAGAAAAAGATAATGAAAATACTCAGTGTGATTTCCAGAGGTTGAAACAAAAGGTTTTATTTTTTTTAGAAAATGCAGCTTATAGACTGTTATGCATACACAGTACAATCACTACAGAAAGAGAACACTGTGTTTTATCAAACATGGTGTTGCTTTGTGCTGGGATAATTACGTCACTGATCCTTACTGATTTTTGTATTGTTAAAAGTCTCCGTGTGTTCCATCCTGGAGACAGGAGAGCAATGTCATTATTCTCAATATCTTCTGCATAGAAGCATCTGGATCCTAACCCCCCTTATTTAAGCTAGAACCCTTAATATCATATTGGAAAGTTCACTGTTTCTCTTTCTTCATCAAACATTTACATTCAGAGAACAGGCAATGAAGTAACAGAAATTAGTACAAAAATACAATTGCCATGTGTTTTTTAGAAAATATAATGAAAGCACGAAAAATGTTGTGGTACACTTTGATCAGGTGACAAAACAACTTGATAAAAGCAATTACTCACTTCAAAGGAATCAAAGTTTTTGACATAACACTATATAATACTGTGTAATCAGTTGGTCGTATGAATTAGTTGGTATTCAAAGGTAGCAAAGGCAGCTTAAGGGGGAAAAAATCAGTGCTAGGGTCTATGACAGCTGGAAACACTGAGAGTTCTTCAGTTTCTGATAGTACTCAGTGTTTTATTCAGTAATCGTATGATGTGCATTTGGATGATCAAGTAAGATCTTTGTCGATATGTTATATAGTTCAGTGAAAGCATTTAACAGTGGGGAGAAGGTGTTTTTCCACAGTGTTCCAGATCTCCCTAGTACAAGGTCATAATTCAGCAAAATACATTTCAGTACAGCACTGAGAGTGTAAGTTTTCAAATGTGGTAAGCAGAGCAGACTTCAGCAGCAAAATGAGAGATTTCTTCTTGGAAAGAAGCAACTTGAGGAAAAAACCATTATCAGAGACAACAGTGTCAGGTGTGGAAGCTCAGTACAATGACCAGTGAATGTTGTTACTGATTGTATAAAAGAATATCAAGAAGGGAACCAGATAGCCTCAGCACATAGCATTTGTAAGAATTTCAAGATTTCTTTTTCCTGTTTGAGGTGTTCACAGAAGGTATAAATATAAGGAAGATAATTCAGAGGACTCAAAAAATTATTCAGATGTACTAGAAACTAATCCTTGAAGTTCTTGTATATAATATAATGAATATATTTTTCAATAATCCTTGAATTCCTTGATTAAGGAATTCAGTCTCCTAGTCTGTTGAAGAGAAAGTGAAGTTACTTGATTACGTTGCATAGATACTTAACGATAGAAATTATATTTCACAGAAAAGGATGTCTTAACCTTGCAGATGAAGACCTATGATGATCTAGTGCATGGAAACTGAATTTAGACTTGGTAAGATGCATTGGTGAAGCTAATTAACTATTTAAACATCTTGCCTGAAGCAGCCATGGATTTGCTGTTGTTTGGAGTCCTTAAAACAGATTAGATCGTTCTCTGAGAAACATATTTTAATCCAATTTCTGGAAGAAATTCTACAGCTTATAGAGGCAGAGCACAGGGCCAGATGGTCCCTGCAAAAGGGAGTGCTGGTCCCTTCTGTTCTCAGTGTCCTTGAGCAAGAAAAATGAATCTTTTATTGCTATGTTTTTCAGAGAAGCACTCAGAGTCAGCATTTCTAGGATTAGTGAGCTGGAGGATACTCCCTTGGCAGAGCTGCGTTTCCAGTTCATGCAGTGCCTAAACAGCAGGCAATAAAGTTATCTGCTTACTCCCAGAAGACCACATTTTGCCTTCAGAACCTACATTTTGGGAGATGAAGAGAAAGTAGGTTGCAATTTGGTTGCTAAGTCAAGGCCTATGTTGGGAGAAACACAACTTCTACTTTTAAAAAATTACCTTTAGATCAACACATATTTTATTCAGAATATATCAAGCCTTTGCACTGAGAAAGTCTAACAAAACCATTTGTCCAACATATTTTGAGTGGTAGTGTCTACACTTTTTTTCAACTTCCAGATAGTTTTTGTTTACAATTTATAGTACCCCAAAGAAGTCACAAAAAATATAGAGTTACAAAACTCAAATATACAAATACTTCAATAGCTTATTGACTATTCTTTAAATTATTAATTATTATTAATTGAGGTATTTGATTTTCTGCTAAATCTTACTTTTTTTTTTTTTAAATTGAATTACCATGAGCTAAAATGAACTCCTGCAGTGTTTCTTGCAGTATTTTGTGTGCTTTTTATCAGACTTCGTTCATCAGCACTGGCAGCACATTAATTAACTCAGCTGTGAATGACTCCCTGCTATTTTACTGGGTTTTCTAATTGTAAAATAAAATAAGGACCAAAAGAATAGATAAAACATTGCTTTTGTAGCTAATAGACAACAGGAAAGTTTTTCTCTCATGATAGTCTTTTCGGTGATAGTCTCTCTGTGGATAGTCTCCATATTGTAAATTTTTGGTGTGAGGCAGTGGTGTCACTTGGAAGGGGATGATATAAAGCAATACCACCTCATACAGACATAAAATCTCCTAAATATTGTAAAGTAACCCATTGGTCTGTGATTATTCCCTTTTCCATACTCATCAAGTGAAAATTGCTCTCAGAAGCCTGAAAAACAACTCTTAATGGAAGGATAGCAGAAACTGTGTTGCTACTACTCTCGCCTTTCAGTTATTACCATACTACGAAATCTATTTGCCAATGTCACAACACTAACCTATAGCTCAAAATGGAATCAAAGTGCCATTATTGTGGGCTAAGGATACACAAAAAATCCCACCACCCTGGCAACCTACAGGACCAAAAAAAAAAGATTCCAAGGAAGCTTTTTAAAAGATTTTAGAAAACACTTTGTCCTCTGCAATGCATATCATACTATGTAGTGAATTCCATCACATATAAGTGAATTCTTAACAATATCATCATAGTGTTTTATGTTCTGAAATGCTAGAGTGTTCTCATTATTCTGAAAACCTCCCTCGGCTTTTCTTTTTTAAGTTCTCTTGCATTTCTTTTTTTACATTTCTTCATATTTTCTCTCCCCTGTCCAACAGGGAAGGGGAGTGGTAGAGTGGCTTTGTGGGCACCTGGTTTCCAAACAAAGTCAACCCACCACAAACCCCCATTCTCTGTCTCCCTGCACCACGCAGGGGGAGAGAGTAGATCTTGGAAAGGAGGGAAGTGTGGGGAGAAAGTGTTTTTAAGATTTGGTTTTGCTTCTCATTATTCTGCTCTGATTTTGTTAGTAATAAATTCAGTTAACTTCCCCAATTCAAGTCTGTTTTGCCTGTGACAGTATTTGGTGAGTGATCTCTCCTGGTCTTTAACTCATGATCATTTCCTTGTATTTCCTCTCCCCTTTTGCAGTTGCAGAGGGGAGTGATAGAGCAGCTATGGTGGGTGCCTGGCATCCAGCCAGGGGCAACCCACTACATATGACAAACTGAAATACCTGTGACTCAAAGATACAGTATAAGTTGACGTAGGCAAGAAGCAGTAAAACTTCACAGCAAGAAAAGCTACATTTCTATATCTTAATATTGGTATAAACTGGTACTCTTTAAAGACCTTACAGTCCACAGGAGAAACCCCAGTAGCATCCTCCCCTCCTAAATCACTTGAAGTAGAATTTCACCTGTAAATCCAATTCACCTCTCATTTACTCTACTTTTAAACTGATACAAAAATGTTCTTGGCAATGTTAGCAATTCATCATAAAGAGACATTGAGTATTTTTGTTTTATTTGTTTTGTTTTCCACAGTCTTGAGAAGTACAAAAGCAGTTCAACCCACTAGTTTTTCCATTCACAAGTCTGTCATGCAGCATGAAATAGCAAAAAGAAGCTGAATGTGAAAAGTAGCAACTAATTCTCACTTTGCTATGCTGAAAATCTGCTAATTGCCTCACAAAGCTCAGTTATCTCACTTTATTTTTCAGTGAAAACTTGACAGCAGATAACAGATTTCAGTAAATTAATTGTATTATATTAATTGGAATACTAGGACTAATTAAACTCTTTGTCATTTTGCATTGTTTTCCCCAGTAAAAGGCAAAGGAATTCAGTATCATAGTTCATACATGGCAATTAGACACTGGACTATCTTTTAAAAGTAATTAGTTAGAGTCCATTATACAACGGTAAGCTTAAGAAAAATGTAATCCTCTTGAGCCAATGTCGTTCCTTTAATAAATATGATAGTGAACGCTCACATTATATATAGTTTCAGACTCTTGTAGGTAGTATTTTAAGTTATCTAACATGAGGAATAGTCTTTTAACCCTAAGAATGTGATTTGGATCTTGTGTATACAGCAATGTGTAAATATTCCAAGATACTTCAATAAGAGAGAATCCATTTAGTTGAAAACCATTTAGAAATAAGGCATATCTCTTACTGATCAACTACAACTTGATTAATCACTATCATTGGGTACATTAGGTCATTGGCTTTTCATATCCTTGCAGATTTTCATATAAGCAACTTACATGAAATAAGTCACATTTTGGTTCTCAGTGTCTACCCACAAATAGTTGTCAAACTAGTGGGAAATTATTTAATGAATTAAAGACTAGAATAACTTTTTCCAGAATTTTTATATTTTCAGTAATCAGAAAAGGCCTAATTTCTTGAAGTAAGCCTTTTTTTTTTCCTTAAGATTTTGATTTAGTTAAGATTTTGATTTGATGCTGAGTAGGACATACTTGAAGTAGCTATTTTCCTTTCTATCATTTCACTTGCTGAGCCTTATGCAGTCAGTGTGCATTCAGACTACTTCAGCCTACACACAGCAAGAGGGGTATATAATCAGTTCCTTCACAAAGTATGTAGAGAGAAAAGACTCAGTCTTCGTCTCTCTGAGACTGTTTGAACTTCTTTCTAACAAAGGCTCAGTTCTCGTATGCCTGAGATTGAACTTATTTTTTGCGAACAAACCTAGATTGCTACTCTTTATGACATTCTAGATGGAATTGATGAGGTACCTATTGATCCCTTCTGAAGCAGTTGATCAATTTCACATAAAAAGATATGGAATACTTACTTCTAAAAG
>NW_020956493.1:0-2507 GCF_003031625.1 Empidonax traillii
AAAATTCCAGGGACTGGTTCTCCCCCCCACACCTTGCTAAGCCATTGTAAACGTAACCAAGCAAGGATATTACATATTTAGGATCATGTGAAAATCACGTTGCCTTTGTGCAGGCACCCAAAAGGGAAAGAAAATATTGAAAGCCACAGTCAGTGCACCATAAAAGCAGACAGAGCAGCACATGTTTCCTTGCAGTCTCGGTGCTTAAAAACAGGCTTTCCTACAAAATGGTAAGCATGCCAAGTTTGTGCAGTAGCTGCCAAAAAGTTGTGCACATGGATCCAGCTGACAGGTTCCTTAAATGAATCCAGCAGCAATATCCATTAAAGGCCCAGTGCACCACAGGAGAGATGTTACTGAAGCATGTGACTGACCTTTCCTTTTAAAATAAAAGGATTTTACATCAAAAAAAAGGGTCAGGCTGAAATGCAAGAAGCTAAGGGGAGTAATCCTAAATATATATATATATATTTTTTTTTTCCCTTTTCTTTCCCAAATGGACAGAAGAGTTTGTTCAGCTGAAAATGGACTTCTGGAGTACAATGAAAATCTGGAGAACATCAGACACATGAGATCTTGGGTAAACGGTGATGGCTTAGCTATTATGGAGCAGAAAGAGATTTTTCCCTCCCACTTGTTTGTCAGCTCACTCCAATCTATCAGTTGGTTTGTGTTGTGCAAGAAATAGGAGGCAAATGTCAACTCCAAACTGCTGGACTGCTTTTGAGGGATCTGAACTAATAACCCCATAGCTGTCTAAATAAAACCCACTTTGGGTTAAAAGTTGAGGGTAATCCATTAGATGTGGGGCCCTGCCCTGGGGTCACAACGACCCCATGAATTGTTACAGGCTTGGGACAAAGTGGCTGGAAAAGGACCTGGGGGTGCAAAAGATGAGCCAGTGTGTGCCCAGGTGGGCAAGAAGGGCAGTGGCACCAGGGCTGTATCAGCAATAGTGTGGCAGCAGGACCAGGGCAGGGATTGTCCCTCTGGGCTGGGCACTGGTGAGGCCACACCTCAAATCCTGGGTTCTTTTTTGGGTCCCTCATGACAAGAAAGACATTGAGGGGCTGGAGCGTGTCCAGAGAAGGGCAGTGGAGCTGATGAGGATCAGCTGAGGGAACCAGGGGTGTTCACCCTGGAGGAAAGGAGGCTCAGGGAGGACCTTTTCACTCCCTACAGCTCCCTGAAGGGAGGGTGTAGCCAGGTAGGTCTCTTTTCATAAGTAACAAGTGCCAGGACCAGAGGAGATGCTCTCAAGTTGCACCAGGGCAGGATATTGGGAAAAATTTCTTCACTGGAAAATATGACAAGCATCAAAAGAATGTGCCCAGGTGGAGTCACCATCCCTGGAGGGATTTAAAAGAAGTGTAAATGTGGCATTTGGGGATGTGGTTGAGTGGTGGACCTGGCAGTGCTGGGTTAATGGTTGGACCAGATGATCTTAGAGGTCTTTTTCAACCTGAGTGATTGTATGATTGTAAATAATTCTATGATTCTGTGGTTAGAAAACAGACTCTCCCATGCTGAAAAGAAACATCTCCTGTCCTGGCACTTTTAATCCTGGGCTGGCTGTAAGACTCTACTGCCACATTCTTTAAGCCCCTTGGCTTTTGGAGACTGAACACCTCTGTTACACTGGATTGTGGGTCATTTTGATGTTATCCCAAGTGGACTTTATTACTATCCAGTGTTAATTCTTTAACTGAGAGCAAATCAGCCAGAAATCCCAAACCAGTTCTTGGGCCTATTTTCAGGGCTCTTCCCAACTGTACAAAACCCAAATGCCAGATGAGATGCAGATTCATAACCCCCAGTGCATGTGACACCCAAGCCATCAATCCAGTCACCTACAATCCAGGACTTCATCACCCTGTAGGTACCAGAAACACAGTGTGTGGCCCTCTGTTTAGTTAAAGGTCTGTAGGAATCCAGTGTCTGTTCCTTCCATGGTTTAGAAATACCTGCTGAAAGGAGACAGGCAGATTTCCTGCTCTTAAAGGTCTCTTACTTTCCAGGCTGGTGGGTTCCTGCACAGAGAATCCCACAAAAAAGTTCTGCTGCAGCCCACGAGTTATACCATGTCTTCTGGCTGGAGCATCCACCTGGATCTCTTCCCCTAACCCCAAAATTTTTGGGAAGATGTGAAGATGAGCCAGCTGAAGGCAAGAAGTCAGCATGGGCAAGTTCTAAGATATTAATGAACTCCAAGGCCTTCCTTAACTGAGGTCTAGTGTCACATGAGAGTCCCAAAAGCCTGCTCAGAGTTGGCCTTCATCTTGAGCAAGGGCTTGGACCAGGTGACATCAGAAAACCATTCCAAACAACACCATTTGTGTTGTGTTGAGCTCTGCTCAGATCACTGGATTGATGTTTTTCCCCTAAATTATCAACCTTTTCCTAACCACTTCATTCCAAGGGTAACTGAGGGTTATCTCTGGTCAAAAAACAGACTTTACCAAAAAGTTTGGAAAGCCCTGAAGCAATCATGCAACTTAAATAAAATT
>NW_020956493.1:2635-11699 GCF_003031625.1 Empidonax traillii
ACAACACCATTTGTGTTGTGTTGAGCTCTGCTCAGATCACTGGATTGATGTTTTTCCCCTAAATTATCAACCTTTTCCTAACCACTTCATTCCAAGGGTAACTGAGGGTTATCTCTGGTCAAAAAACAGACTTTACCAAAAAGTTTGGAAAGCCCTGAAGCAATCATGCAACTTAAATAAAATTAAATACATAAATTGAAAAAAAAAAAAAAAAAGAAATCACTGCTTCCTGATTATCTACTTTCCTGTATTAGTGATTAAAAAAAAAAATAAAAAACATCTGTCATTTCTTGATGGAACGTGAAAGAGAACCAGTGGTATTTTCAGCTGCACTGCCAAACAGAAATATCCTGTCCACACACATTCCATCCCATTAGACTAACATTTAGCTGGGTGTTTGTAGGCTCCTCTAAACAGCTTGACCAGACAATGGGATTAAGGCTTTGTCAGCCCAAATCTTTCTGCCCATCTCCCAGCCCTGCCCTAAAGGCAGCCCAGGGTGGGCCCTAAACCATCTGCAGCCATTCACAACCCTGCCCTGTTCCTGTGACTTCACTGTCACAGTCTCAGCTTCAGCTCAGCCAGTTTTTGGCAGATTTTACACCCTTGGTGAGATTCAATTTTCTGCTGTAGAGGCGCCTCATAATCTCGTCACCCAGACGGGTCCTGTCACCTGCTTCCCCCCCCAGCTGCAGGCAGGGTGCAGGATGATGCTGGATCTCCTCTTCCTCCTCCCTCCAGCTGCTTTTTCTTTGGAGAGGGCACTCTGCCAACAGCTCAAAGGAGCCCCGTGCAACCAGTGCCATCTCACCCCCAGTGGGTGAAAGGCTCCTGACACAACATCTCTGCCACACCAGCAGGATCTTGGTTTTAGTCCTAAAACACTTTCCTTACCAAATAGACTCCTAGAAAAGGAGCCTTTTACTATCTCTCATAGGAGATAAAAAAAAAAAAAAATTCCTATCAGTGCAGGATCTCATCTGCCCTAAAAAATTCCCTAAAAGTAACCTGCTGAATCAGCTGTATTCATTTGATTACTCCATATCAATCTCTTATATTAATGTATTAATTTAATGCCACTTTGGAAGTGAAGTGTGCCTTATTATTTTTATTATTTTGGAGGCTGGAAGATGTCAGAGATAACTACAAAGAAAGGTCTTTGGGACTGTATCCCTGAGAACAGAAAATAAAACCCAGCAATCTACAGCAGCAGCTTTTGAACAATGACATGAAATCAACTTTTCAAATGCCTGGCTGTGCAGCAGGGAACATGGTGGGGGAGTAGGGACTTTTTTTTTCCTAAGTGAGAGAAAAATACTGCAGAAATATTCCTCTTTCCTTCTGCCTTCCCTCCCTGAAGAGCTGCCTTTTGGGGTTGGGCTTGGGGTTGCAGCTCCCCAAATGCAAAGAGGATCACAAACAGCAAGTGAAATCACTGGAAAAAGAAAGACATCAATTAATCTCCAAGTCAAACCACCTTCTTTTTCTCATAGACCAAAATAAAATCAATATTTAGAACAGGCAAGCCAGTAATTCACCAACTCCCCTATTAAGATGACAGGCAGTAGGTCCTCAGCTCCCCTTGGCTCATGGTTCCAGCTCCATTACTTGGCACAGCAAGCTGAGACTCGCCCAAATTTTCATCTATTCAGCATTACATTTTAGTCCAAGCTGTAAAAGTTGCCACATCTATGCAGTTGGGAATTAGCCATCGAGGAACTGTGATACAGTGCTAAGGGAAGTCCATAATTTTATTGTTAAATAAGACTTTCTATCACTTCTTGTTTCCTGTGTCCTATTGAGAGTCCTGATAGCCTTTCAAGTCAAAACAAGTCCTTTATTATTTCCCAACCAGCCTGGTACTGTCCAGGACAGTAAATTAGAGACTATAAAAAGTCTAACCAGAGTTTAGACAACATCCTCTATTAGAGGAGCCCAACAGCTCAGTAGCAGCTCTTGTGGTCTCTTGAGAAGATCTGTTTGCAGATGGGATGGTTGGAGGAAATTCAAGGTATTTCAGTTAATTGCTAAAAACTCAGGGCATCTGAGAGTCCCTCTGAAGCAACACAGATGTTGAGTATTAATAATAAAAAAAGTAATAAAACTGTGGGATCAGGAGAAAGCACTGACCGTAACAAAAGCTATTTCATAGATGTTGGCTTCTGCCATGTTCCCTATTTGGCAAAATCAGATTTTTTTTTGTTAAAGAAAATACCTTTTCCTTACCTGCATGACAGGATGATATCTAACCCTGTGACTGCACTGGCTGATATAAGTATTTCTTCAGATGTTGACTGAAGGAACAAAAACATTTTTTTTAAAAGCTTGAGGAAATAACCTCAAAAAGGAGATGTTTTCCTACCCTGCATTTTCTGTTGGTTTCTTATTTTTGCAGAGATCAAAAAAAAACTGAGGTCACCAAGGCCTGCTCCCTTCCAGCCAAATATCCAGCTCTCTCACACCAGATGCCCCTTTCAACATGCTTTTATTTTTGTTTTCTATTTCACAGCTGACTCCAAGGACAAGTTTTCCTCCTCACTGACAGCACTGCCCAGGTACACACTGGCCCTGCAGAGAGCACAGCATTTGCTTTTCCTTTTCCAGTACTATTTTTAAAAATGCACTAATGATCCAGGTTACTTCTGGTTTAACATTTTGGCTTCTTCTCTGCTTCATTTCTGCCTTCCTGTTATACTCAGAATTAATTTCTGCTTCTTTTCTCTTATTTTGTGTAACTTTTCTGATGGGATTGGAGGTTCTTGGGAGCATCACCCAGCCCAGCAAAATGTTGCTCTCATTTGGGCTCTCACTGCTCTACAAATACTGACAAACAATATTGAAAACTCATTTTAGGACCAAGATGTAATTGGGTCTGAACTTACCTCCGGTCCTACACTGATGTAATTCCATTACCTTTAATGGAATTACTCTTGATTTGCACTGGTGCCTTGAACTGGACTTTTGCTTTTCAGGATTTATATATCTTGTTTTCCTACCATTAAAACAAGAAGCCAGACAAAGTCATTTCCACTTCATTTTTTTTTAAACCCCTCAATAAATTCAAGCATTATTATAGTTTATCTCTGTGACCTCCACTTGCTCTTGTGCATCATCCATCTAATTATTCAAGGCTCCTGCAGGACATTGCATTCCAGTATCTTCTATTTATAACCCAAGATGTCTGAGAACAAAAGGGGACAGGGTTCTTCAGGATATGCCTTTCTGGCCTTGTCACAATTTCTCTTCCTCGCTTCCAGGTGCTCTCTGCCCACGGCCCCTCCTTTATCCTCCCGAAATTTGTGTTCTATCCTTTAATTACAGCTTCCCATGACCCACCTTGTGACTGTTAAAAGGAAGATCCAAGGAGGCACTGCAGAAAATTTGTGGCTTGGCAGAAACATAAAGAGATGTTTTACACCATCCAGTTTTTGGTTCAGAAAATTTATGGGAACCATAACTGGTGATGCGGTGGGTGATCAGAAAGTAAGAGGCGAGGGACAGGCTTCCAGTTCATCATCAAAAACATTATCTAACCCACACTCTGTAAATAACACTAAATTATTTAGCAATGCAGTTGTGGATCAGTGTTGTAAATTAAAAAGAAAGGGGAGGGATAAAATAAGGGACTGAATGTACCTGGATACAGACACCAAACGGGAATAAGCCAATCAAAAACAGGCAGTTATATGTCTTGGCTGACCAAAGAGCATTTTTGTGTGACCAGCTCAGTGAAAACACCTCTGCTGAAATGTGTGAATCCCTCTTGGTAGGAGAGGGGACCTGCTCACCTCCAGCACCTGCCCATCTTCGCAGGGCTGGAGCTCTTCCTCATGTTCTGTGAACATCTCCTCCAAAAAGAGCAGTTCAAAAACCTTTCAGAGACCTGCTCAACCTCTCTTTCATTTCACAGGTGGAGTCAAATGCAGCACCAAAGCCTCAGTGACTGGTTTCTCCAGTTAAGCAACTCAAGGCTCTTTGTTAATTGTACTTTTCTCTTTATATTTTTCTGGTGTGGACTTTCTACCTTCTCTTCTTTTCACTCTTTCCCTGATTGATTTAAGAGCTGCTACTTTCCCCCCTTGCAGGTCTGTAATCAAGTCACTTCTCAGCTTCATTTCTAAGAAACAAAACAGACTGTGCTGCAAGGTACACTGAGAAACAACTTTTCTTTTTTTCTTTTTTTCTTTTTTTTTTTTTTTCTAAATTGATTATGTCTTGCGTTTCCTTAGGATTTTTTTAATAGCTGTACCACAGTCCTTTAACATCGTGAACGCTGGAAATGCTCCCTGGTGTCCTGCTGCATAACTCCTCAGTCATACAGAGTGACACCACAAAAATCAGCTTCCTTCTCCAAGATCACTGGTTAAATTTTCCCTCACCCAGGAATGCCGTTCCTGGGAAACTCTGATGAGTTCAACAGGTCAGCGCTTTGCAACCTGCAGCCCTGTTTTTAAAAAAAAAAAAAAAAAACTCAAAAAAACCCAATTCACATCGCTTTCTCTTTGCAATAACTTGGTGCTTGGCCGTTCAGAAACGTTCTGCCAGGCAGGACTCAGCCTGTACGCCACGTGCAGCTCCTCCAGCCCCCTCAGCAACTTCCCTGCTCTTTGTGCCAGCCCCGAATTTTAGCTGGAAATACTTTCACAGCCACTTAGCCCTGACAAGTGAAATCACTTATGAGGATCGGGCCTGATGGCAAACACAGGGAAAACCCATTAGAAATGCTCAGATTTGATTCCAGTTAACTTTTTGCAGAGCTGCCACAGTCCTTATCCTGCCTTTCAAACCCAGCAGACCGTGGAGGAAAACTCCTCTTAGGTGCGTCCCTGTGTACTGGGAGAAGAGGCAGAGGGATTTGGGAAATACAAATCATGCTTTTAGGTGACAAGGGAGTGTTAGTTCCTCATCAGAGTGAGATCTGGGCATTTACCCTTCTCCCTTGAGTATCCTCTTCCTTGAAAAGGGAAGCAGGTTGTATAAGGCAGAGGAGACACAGTACACAGAGCCAGATCTCATCCCGGACAACCAGGCAATGCACAGCAGCAGTGCCTCCTGTGTGATAGATATGTACACATGTATAAGCAGCCTTTCACACTGATTCCCACAGCATTTTCCTGGAGAAATTGCCTGCTCATGGCTTGATGGGTTGAACTGTTCTCTGGGTAAAAAAGTGGCTGGATGGGCGAGCCCAGAGAGCGGTGGGAAAAGGAGTTAAATCCAGTAGGCAGCCAGTGACAAATGGGTTTTCCCAGGGCTCAGTCCTGGGGCCAGCCTTGATTATTATCTCTATCAATGGCCCATTGAGGGGATCAAGAAGACCCTCAGTCAGTTTGCAGATCACACCAAGCTGGGTGGGAGTGTTGATCTGCTGGAGGGCAGGAAGGCTCTGCAGAGGGATCAGGACAGACTGGATCAATGGGTTGTGTGAGGTTCATCAAGGTTCAGTGCCAGGTCCTACCCTTTGGACACAACAACCCCCTGCAGCACCACAGGCTGGGGCAGAGTGACTGGAAAGTGGCCCAGGGGAAAAGGACCTGGGGGTGCTGGTGAAAGAAGCAAAAGATGAGCCAGGGTGTGCCCAGGTGGGCAAGAAGGGCAGTGGCACCTGGGCTGTATCAGCAATAGTGTGGCAGCAGGACCAGGGCAGGGATTGTCCCTCTGGGCTGGGCACTGGTGAGGCCACACCTCAAACCTTGGGTTCATTTTTGGGTCCCTCATGACAAGAAAGACATTGAGGGGCTGGAGCGTGTCCAGAGAAGGGCAATGGAGCTGGTGAGGATCAGCTGAGGGAACCAGGGGCGTTCACCCTGGAGAAAAGGAGGCTCAGGGAGGACCTTTTCACTCTCTACAGCTCCCTGAAAGGAGGGTGTAGCCAGGTGGGTCTCTTTTCATAGGTAACAAGTGACAGGATGAGAGGAAATGGCCTCTCAGTTGCAGGAGAGGAAGTTTGGATTGGATATTACAAACAATTTCTTTACCAAAAGGGTTGTCAAGCATTGAAAAAAGCTGCACAGGACAGTGGTGGACTCACCATCTCTGGAGGTGTTCAAAAAACATGCAGATGGGGCACCTGTAGACATGGTTCAGTGGTGGCCTTGGCAGTGCTGGGTTAATGGTTGCACTTGATGATCTCAAAGCTCTTTTCCTTGCCTAAACAATTCTGTGATTCTCTGATTCTGTCACCCTGCACTCGTACAATCCATAACAGGTTCCTGTTGTGGGATCTCACCACAGTGGTCAAACACCCTCACAGCCCCTAAATGACTCTTCCCAGGTGTGTGATTGGCTGCACATCCTTCAGGAGTGCTCATTTCACAGAAATCATCTTCTGCCTCCACAGGGCACAGAAGTTGGGGATTTAACACCTTGCTAGTCCATCTTTACCTGCAGCAGGCAGTGAGGAGGCACATGTGGCACTTTGTCCCCTCCACAGACAGGGATCATTTCTGGGACTAATAAGTGGAAGTGTCTGCTGTTGGCAGCAACAGGACATGAGAAAACAACACATCCTGTTGCGCACAGCACACTGTCAAAAACTCTGTTATTATGGACTATCAGCCCAACCCGCAAATGCACCTTAATTAGAGGAATTTAAGAGTCTTAATTAATGCCGCTCAAAACCTTAGATATTAATAACCATTTGCAGAACAACAAGGGTGAGAATCCTTCATTTATTCTGTGTTTTTTGCTAAATGCTTCTGAGCTCAACGTCCTATTAGCTGAGAGCATCAATCCTTGCCAACTCTGCTCTGCTTCTTCACCGACCTCAGCCCAAATTGCAGTGATCTGCCAAAAAAAACACCTTTGATGTCCATGTTCCTCTGGATTTTGCAGGGACAGGGGGAGGTTTTCCTCATTCTTATTGAAAGGGAATTGTTTTAAAAGCTGGGATGCTGCTGATGCAATCCCGTTTCTTTAGAAAGAAAATGCACAAAGACCTGCTCCTCAAGTTCAATAAAATGAGGGGGAAAACAACAACAACAAAACAAAACAAAACCAAACAAACACTAAAAGAAACCACTTGGTTTCTTTTCAAGCCCTGTGGCCCAAAGCCTTCTGACCATCTGAGTGCTTCCATGACCACCTCTCCAGTGTCTTCTCTTTTGCATCCTGCAGGGTGAGAGCTTTTATCATCTGCATAATGGAGCTTAACTGTTCCTTCTGGTTATCCAGAGCAAAAGGTAGCCTACATTAGTCAGCTCTGGGAGAGGGAGGTTATCACAGAGCACTTACACTTGTGGGATCCAGCCATATATCTCTAAATTTATTTCTAAATACTTCAGAAAATAAAATTACCCCTGAATTCTTTGTTAGCTTTTTGTTGCTGCAATTACTGCAGAACTAAAGGTGCTGCTAATGCTGGGGTAAGGTGTGATTCCACTTCTGATTGACTTCACATGTCTGCTTTGTCTTGTTTTATTTTTTTTCCCCCCTAATGTTCTCCCTTATGCAAGACCTTGAGTATTTATTTTGACAGCTTACATTATTCAGCAAGCAATTAAACTTTCAAATGTATTGTGTTCTCATAGCTTAAAATAGCTTTGGCAACATCAGTAGGGTTTCTCAATCCCCCACACAATGAAGATAAAGAACACCTCTGTAGAATTTTATTTTTTTTTTTCAGGTTGCTTTTTTTAGGCAAATACAGTATTTTAGAGAGTCTTCGTGTTTTGACGTCTTTACACAAACCAATCAAATACTACCTGTGGAAATTCCCAAAAAGTTAAAAAGGCAACAGGTAAACAGAATGTGATAAAGGATAATGGAAGGAAACACATGGAGCGTGAGGAACGAACTAGACTGATCAACTCTGTAAGTCCCTCTTGGTCATGATCTGTCCCTTGAACTCTCCTGTGTTAAAAGGCAGAATTAAACTAATTGTGTTGTGTGATGAAGGGAAACAACGTCAAAAGCATTTTCCTTTGCCAGCTTTGACTGCAGAAGGGTCAGAGAAGGTACAGGACAGTGATGTCTCCACCTGCCTCAGAAGGTTGAAAGTGACTGCAAAACAGAGCCCTGATCTTCTCCTGGATTGTCCCCAGTTAGTCATGGAATGGTTTGGCATGGAAGGGACTGTAAAGATCATCTAATTCCAACCCCCTGCCATGGGCAGGGACACCTTCCACTAGCCCAGGTTGCTCCAAGCCCCGTCCAACCTGGCCTTGGACACTTCCAGGGATGGGGCAGTCACAGCTTCTCTGGGCAACCTGTGCCAGGGCCTCCCCACCTTCACAGGGAAGAATTTCTTCCTGATATCCAGTCTAACCATTCCCTCTGTCAGTGTGAAGCCATTCCCCCTTGTCAAGACTTGTCTCTATTTCCCTTGGAGCCCCTTTAGACCCTGGAAGGGGCTCTCAGGTCTCCCTGGAGCCTTCTCTTCTCCAGGTGAACACACCAAGCTCTCCCAGCCTGTGCCCAGAGCAGAGGGGCTCCAGCCCTCGGAGCATCTTTGTGACCCTTCTCTTGACTTCTTCCAACAGGTCCACATCTTCCTTGTCTTGAGACCCCCCAGCCTCAAAGCCTCTGAAAAAATCCTTTCAAGAACACAAGCTACCAAACCCCTCAAACCTTGAAGTTTGTATTCCCAAATACAACTCCAGCGCTGTTTTCCTTCTTTTACCTTTTCTCTAAACCTCCACGTTTTTTTGCTGGCTGAAAAACAAGCTTTTGTGTCATCTACTCTTCCTTTTGTGCTGGCAATCACCTCCCACGTCAGTCGGTGCCACCTCTGCTCAGGGCTGGGGCCGGGGGTGGGGATGCAAAGGGAGTGCTGATGGTCCTGACCTGCTAATCCGCAGGGAGAGCCTTTAGGCAGCGATTTGCTGCTCAATTCCAGGACAATGGTAAGGCGACTAATTTGTTTCTGCTGGTCAGACGGTGCTTACGGAGAGCTGGGATGGCTTTTAGACATTCCTGCTGGCTTTGGAGCGGGATGGAAAGCATCGGGAAAAAGTGTTACACCAGAGGCTTGGGGTTTGTTTGCAGCTCCACAGTGTTGGCAAGAGGGAAGGAAAGGGAAAAGGGAAAGGAAAAAGAGAAAGGGGAAAGGGAAGGCAAAGGGAAA
>NW_020956493.1:12812-15213 GCF_003031625.1 Empidonax traillii
GGGAAGGGGCAGTGGAAAGTGCTGCATGAGACACACGTGATGCCATCCTATAGTTATTATTATTTCTTACACCGTTTAACATCCCAGTGCTGTTGGACTGAAGGACTCACACCTGGGAGTTCACTGCAACCAGTCATTAGAGTTGTCACCACTCCCTGTAAACACACCTTGGCTGTGTCTGCTCAACACAACAACAATCAGCTGCTATTTTTCCCTCTGATATTTAACATGACACAATCTCCTTTTCTCCCTTTGGTAATCTACGCTCCCCAGTAATTTATTGTCCTCCTCCTCCTCTTGGCTTCAACCACCCGTGCCCAGAGAAGAGAGGGATACAATACCTTAGTTGACAGCCTTACAATCAAAACCTGCCTTAGATTTTCCATCCTTCAAGTTACATTTTTAGATTAAGGGATGTATTTGCAGAGCAGCCTGCGAGTTTCCCAGCAGGATATCCTGAAGTCCCAGGACCTAACCTGGAGTCACAGGAGTCCTAACCTGGAGTAACAACAGTCCTAACCTGGAATCTCAGCAGTCCAACCACCTGCAGAAAAAGGAGGGGGTTATTCTTGACCCTGGATAATCTCCCTCCTCTCCCAAGGTAACAGATAGTAAGTTGCTGTGCTTGTGCTGGTCTGGGAACATATGGAACACACTTTTTGCCAAAGGTAACCTTTTTTTATCAAAACAAGTGGTAGAGCTGGAATAAGCTTTAGGCCTACAAGGCAGTTCCTGTACATCTAAAGAAAACTTATCTATTTTTACAGCTCTAACACTTGGTCTAATAAAAGATGCCGACTCTTAACACCCAGTCTGAGCTAGACCAGGTCTTGCTGAACAGCACAGTAATGAAACATCCATTTTACAAGGCAAAGCCTAAGCTTGGTGTGCTGACACAGTCCTCCTCCTCCTCCTCACTTTATGCTCCCATACACTTAAGTACTGCTTTTCTGACTTGCTTTCTAAATCCAGCACTAAGGCTGCTCACACACACACACAGCACCACAACTGTTCTTTTCCTTCCCATTAACACAAGAAAATTATTGTAAAAGGAAAAGCCACCTCTAATTTGAGGCTCAGCAGTGAAAACTCATCTGAAAAACCAGCAGGTCCCCCTCACTGCCCTGTCCCCTGTTCAGTCTGTGGAGGAGGTGCTGAAGTGAGGAGATGGATGTCAACACAACTTAGCTGTGCATGAAAGGGAGGAAGGGGCACAGTGAGCTGAAGACCTCAAATTTGGTCCCTGAAAGGCAGCCAAGGTCACAAAACCTTGGCATTTTGGACGAGCCACGAGGTTGGTGTCCACCCAGGCTGGCATGTCACAACCTTGGAGGAAGTGGAAGATGGTGAGAGATGTATTAAATGAGCATGGAAATGTCTGGTTGCTCGGGCAGGAAAGGTCGGCTGCTTTAGCCCTGCTGATTTTTCTTTGCTGTGTTCACCACTCTGAACACATCAAATCCTCAGCACAAACAAGCTTTACTCCCCCAAGAGCTGCTTTCAGCCCACAGGGCTCATTTCAGGTGAAATCCAACACTCAGGGCTTGGCAGAGTGTTTGGGATGAGCCCAGACCTCCCAGGGCTGCACCCCTGGGGAAATAACACCTGAGGTTATAAATCAAATACAAAGGTTTAACAGGCTTCAATTTTTTTTTCCCCTTTTGTGTATTTTGTGTAAGACAAAGCAATGGTTTGACTGTGAGTGGCACAGTGAGGGTCTTCACTGATGGACTCTGGTGAAGGCTCCTCTGGAAAGAGGGGTAGGGTTGTGGTTTCCAGCCCTAATCCCTGGTGGTCCAGCTGGGATTGTGCATGGAAATGGTCTTGTGTTTTCCACCAATCTCTTCTTTTGAAAATAACACCAGGAAAAAAAAATTAAAGGTTAGTCTTGATGATCTAAAGGTTGGACTCAATGATCTTTTCTAGGTCTTTTCCAAACTAAATGATTCTGTGACTCTCTGATTCCCATGGCTGGAGCTGGCTGGTAGCAATCTGTGATTTCATAAGAGACATTTCTTCACGGAAAAACCCACAGTGCAACCCTAATTGGGTTGCAGAAGTGTCCCTTTTGCCTCCTCTTCAGAGATCAGCACCATCCTATCTGTCTCCTGTGAATACACACAGGGCTCTCAGTCTGGCACTGCATTAGCTCACACTGTGCTTTGAAGTAGCCCCTGAGGAAAAAAAAAAACAAAACAAACAAAACCTTTTTCTCCCATATCCCTCAAAAACTGGATTTTGGAGGTCAATCCCCACAAACCCTTTTGCATCCCAAAGTGATTGATCCCCACCCAGACTGTCCCCACACGAGTAATGAGCCACGAGCTCATTAGCCCAGCGCTCGTGACAGAGAAAGTTTAATTGACAAATTATATTTTTATACGAAATTTAGGATTCAGTG
>NW_020956493.1:15647-23582 GCF_003031625.1 Empidonax traillii
CCTCAAAAACTGGATTTTGGAGGTCAATCCCCACAAACCCTTTTGCATCCCAAAGTGATTGATCCCCACCCAGACTGTCCCCACACGAGTAATGAGCCACGAGCTCATTAGCCCAGCGCTCGTGACAGAGAAAGTTTAATTGACAAATTATATTTTTATACGAAATTTAGGATTCAGTGCGTGCAGATGATTATACAGAGTTTGAATGCCACCCTGCCAGACAGAGAAAGACAAAATGTTTTAACTCTCATTAGCTCAATAATTTCCTAATAGTTTAGTTCAGCGCCAGGACAATCCAAAGTGTCAGGGGAGGACACTGAAAGATCCTTTGAGGTAAATCAAGAACTGGAATTGGAAAAAGCACCAAAAAATGAAGGAAATTCCAGGAGACTCCCAGAAGGTAAAAAGAAAACCTTCCAAAAACCTCTCCAAACAAGCATCAGCTGGGGTGACAGCAGAGAGGCCACGAACAACCTCTACTTTTCCTTCTCTGGGAAGGCTTTTTGGGAAAAGCAAAGGAGTCAGATGCTGACTTTAAACAGGGGGGAATGAGAAGCTGTGGGACAGACAGAGCAGACAGAGCAGTCTCTGATTGAAAATCTTGCTATTTCTGAAAGCAAAGGCTAAAAACCAGCATGGGAAGGGGAGACAAAACACACAAAAGGGAACAAAGCTGAAACCACAAGAGGGTGAGGATAAACCAGATTAAATCTGTGCTACTGAGAGCTGCACACGATCAGTATAATCCTTTGGGCAAGAAAAAAATCTTATATTGAGGTGGCCTCATCAAATTCTGTGTGGCAGAGTTTCTCTGCAACACAGTTGTCCACGTGTCTGGGCAACAGAAGTGAGACCTTGGAAAATACCAGTATTTTTTTGTTTATCTTAGAAACATGGGTTAATTTAGGTTGGATGGGACATTTGGTCAGGATCAGTGGGGCTGGTTGTTAAAATACAAGCAATTATTGACTCTCCTGGGGTGGTACATCCATGAAGACCTGGCTTTCATGCAGGAAAAATCAGCACACAGCATCCATCTCCTGCTCTCCTCTCCCTCCCCACTTCCTTTCTCCCCCTGCCTTCAGAACTTCAGGTAGTCACATAGTTTCAATGACCTAAATAGAAAACAGATGAGTCAAGCTTGAGCTCAGCTTTATAACCACAAGTGTACACCAAGGTTTGTATCTCATCTGTCCACCATCATTGGACCAGACTGAGGCCATATCTTGAACCAGCTGATACAGAGGAAAGAGGAGAACAGGCAGCCTGAAGGGAACCTTTGTATTGAAAAAATGACAGAACTGGTATTTTATGTTTCCCTTTGATATTTTTTTTTTAGAGGGAGTAAATTGAAATTTATCAGGCACGAAAAAAATAGTGAGCACTGCCTACACCCCAAATTAAAAAAGAAACATAAACCCAGCATTAATTAAACTATGCAAATCCTCAACACTTTTTCTCTATTTGTATAGAGAAATCCTACTTTTTGTTCAAGGACACACACATGTGCCAATGTTATTTGCACCCAGTAGAAGAAGAAGAGTTTTGGCAATAGAAAAAAACTATGAAAGACTTTTTGTTCCTTGAGCTATGTATTGAAGCACTGAAAATTAATTATTATTTGTTGCTTGCCCTCAGATTTAGTGAATAACCCTGGAAAAGAGGGGCTACACCCCAAATGTGTCAACAGGATCTTATGCCTTTTTAGAACTATAACGCTTGGTCCTCACAAGCCATTTCTAATTAGGGGCACATTGGTCACTCAGAGTCATTCATTCCCTATTTCAAAATTGTTTCCCAAATCTGGAATTGTTGTACTGACCTTAACCCTTATAACACAAACTCAAGATTGGTCTCAATCCTGTTTTCTGGGGTAACCTGGGTTATTGTCATTTGCTCCCTTCCCACAAATCAACAAGTCACATTCTTTTTTCGCTAGCCACACCAAAATTTGTTGTTTCTCCTTGCCAGTCTGACCAGAAAAGCAGCCACTAGATGTGATTTTAATGTTATTTAGTAAAAAGCCACGGGTTTTGGCCTGACCTGACAGTGCAGGGTCTTGAGGACTTGACTGAGCTTGTCTTGACCTGAGCTCATCTGAGCTTATTTTAGCTGCAATTACAATTGTCTGGACATTTGCCACTGCCCGGATTTGTTCTAGTTTTGTGTCAGTTTGTAGCAATAACAAGTAGCTATTCTGTCTAAGACCCAGATTAAAATGAGGTACAGATGAGTGTAATCACATCTGAGAGTACCAGACATCTTAGTCTGTAAACACAAGTCATTGTGGTTCATCAGTGGTCATGGCAGAAGTGCTATGCCTGTGATAAAACCAACTTCAGAGAGCCAAAAGAGAGCAGAAAACCTGAATAACTGGGAACCAACAAAACAAAAGTACCAGCAATAACAATTTTCACTGTATTATTAATGAACCTTTCTGTAGTAATTAGATAACTCGGACAATCAGACTGTGAAAACATTCAGTGGAATAACAACAAAACTACGGTTTCACATAAATAATGTGCTCTCTTTTGCTCCCCAGAAAGATTTGGGGAATAATAAAAAGAAGATCCCTGTGTTCTTGCAAGGCTGGGGTGCCTGGAAGATGCCAGGGACACATTCCCATGCAAACTGATGAGCTCGGTGTGTTTTGTTGGATCCCTCAGTCCCCAGACACCGCTCCAGCGCTGACCTGAGAGACACAGCCCTGTTTGGGAAGTGAAATAGTGATTCTGACAGTGACTAAAATACCTCCCAGCAATCTTTCTCATCCTTATTACTATTACAACTGCTCCTAGCACAGCTGCTGCCCCAGTGAAGTAAACACTGGAGGAGTTTTACAAACCTCCTTTTGCTATTCAAAGGACTGCTAACTAAAACTGTAATAAATACCAGGAGCTTGGACATCACTGCAATGGAGGCAGGATAGAGATAAATTCAGGGGTGTGCCAAACCCAAATGCTCAGGCCACGATGAATTATTTTAGGCTTGGAATTTCACTTGTAATATTTTACCCAGAAACACTGGCTTTAGTCAAGAACTCAAGTCAAAGACCAAATTTAAGCCCAGCTGCTTCACTAGTGTGAAGGCTAGACCAGATTAATTTTTATAGCACATTTTTTTGCATGTTATTATGCAATTTATTTTGTTTCTTTGTTTGTTGTCTGAATGTAAATTTTCACAACAATTTACACAAACAAATGTGAAGACAACAGAGCTCTTTATCTGAGGGACAGAAGAGACCCAGGATGGGGCACAGACACCCTGGAGGGACTGAAGCCATTTGCACATTTTCAAACGAGTCAGGTTATTTATCAAAGCAAACAAGTGAATAAAGCCCCCCAAATAAATAAGTAAAAAAAATGACAGAAGGATTTTTTTAGTGTGCTTAAGTCAGGCGGCCTCTAATTACCACATTAAGGAGAGTTTCACACCCAGGAAAGGCGGCACTAACTCCTCTGTCAGAGGGCAAAGCAGAAATCTGGAGATTGGGAATGAGCAGAGGGCACGACAACAGGTTTCATATGTCCATTTTTAACCAAGCATTCCAGTTTTCCTCTTATAGAGGTGCTTGGAAACTCTATGGCTAACATAACATGGACTGTTCTACCTACATCTTTAAAAAGAGAGATGCCAACATCACCTGAAAGCCTCAGTTGGTGTCAAGTGCTTTTCTGGGGTGTGGAGGGGATCAGAGCTCCTCTGTTTCTCCCCCATGAAAACTCAGGAGAAAGAAGGAAGGTGGTGACACCCCAAATGGTTCATTCTGCACTGCAGCATTTTAAAGGCATTGCTACAAATCGCTCAGTAATAAAATAATTGTGGGTTATACACAAACAAAACATTTTTTCTTCTAGGCATCTCGTCTGAATAAAATAGGGATGGGGATGGCCGTGAGGCCAGACTTCAGGCTTTACAGCTAAACAAAGCGTTGTATAATTTTTTTGTTCTTGTTTGTCCTTATTCTCACCAGTCTGTTTTTCAGAAGTCAGAGTTAAATGTTCCACAATACACAGCTCAGACTCTGCAGCCACGTGTTAACAGCAAAAAAACTAAAGAGGAGAAAATGATTAAAAAAGGATTAAAAATAATCTGCCCATTGTTGTTTCCCATATTGAGTAATCACAGCTGTGACAAGTAAATTGGATTAAAAATTACTCCAGTCCTTGAAAAACCCCAACAAGCAAACCCACAAAATAATCCTAACCCGCAAGTGAAGGAAAATACAACTCATTACAAATAGCGAGCATTATTCCCAAGCCCTCAGACATTTACATACCAAGCAGCATCTCTTTAAATACTGAAAAAAAAATTACCAACGTACACAAATGGCTGCACATAAACCTCAGACATTCTACTAGATCATAGAATCATTAAGGTTGGAAAAGACCTTTAAGATCACCAAGTCCAACCATTAACCAGCACAAACCATTAAACCACATCCCCAAGTGCCACATCCACACGTTTTTTAAACATTTCCAAGTGTGGTGATTCCAGCACTTCCCTAGGGAGTCTGTTTCAGTTGTTGACAACCCCTTGCAGGAAGAAATTTTTCCTAATATCCCCTCTAACCCCCCCCGATGCAACTTGAGGCCATTTCATCTCATTCTGTGACTTTTTACCTCGGAAAAGAGACCAACTCCCACCTCACTAAACCCTCTTTTCAGATGGTTGTAGGGAGCAATAAGGTCTTCCCTACCCTCATTTCCTCCAGGTTAAACACCTCCAGCTCCTTCAGCTGCTTCTCATAAGACCAAATCTTCAAGCCAGAAAAATATTTAAAAAGAGTGGGCACGAAAATACAGCAAATCCACAGGTACAATAAATAGCAAATCACAGGGTACAAGTGATAGAGCTTAGATGTGCCACTGCATCCACCAAGGTGGAAGGCACTGGGCTATAAATCCATGTAAGTCATATTTCCATGAAAAAGGGGAGTGATTTTTGTTAAGCCAATTGATGAGGGAGGGAAGAAGGGCCTGAAAAAAAAAAAACCAACAACATGAATGTTTATGGGTCCAAATGAAAGGCTGGAGTCAGCTTTCTGTATTTTATTCCACTTTATTATGTACAGCATTCTTTTGAAGTCAACCCTGTTCTTCATTCCGCCCAGGAATTATTCAGAGTTTGTGTTTTCTAGGCATCTTTGCAATTTTACAGTCATCTTACACTGTGCCAAGGGTAGTTTAAAATACAATATGAGGTTCCTTACTTGTGTTATTTATTTTTTTTCCTGGTTTCTCTGAGCACTGTTTTGTTCTTGCTTAGGGAAACTTCGATTTCAGCTGGAAACTCTGCTCCTCCATGAAAACAGAAGGCAATGGGGAGAACACTGAGCCGCTCACACGCTCGTCATAAGCCTCTCCTCTCTCACAATAAACAGTCCATCATGTTCCAGCTCCCCCTCAGTGCTGATGATTTTCCCACTCTACAAATGCCAGATTTAATGCCTCCTTCAGATCCTACTCCCCTCTTTGTGCCTTCATCTACACCATCACCGATGAGTAAAATGCTGCCTGTACCATCATTTACTGAGCTACCACATTTCCTTGATAGGTCCAACAGCTCATCCTAAAGCACTGTGTGTGCAGGGAAACCTCAGAGAGGAACATCAGAAACTGGGGAGCCTCTCACAGAATGGTTTGGGTTGGAAGGCACCTTAAAGGTCTTCTAGTTCCAAATCCCTGCCACGGACAGGGATACCACTCCCTGCACCGGGTTTCTCAGGGCCCCATCCAACCTGGCCTCGAGCACTTCCAGGGATGGGGCAGCCACAACCTCCCTGGGCGACAGCAAACTTGGCCCATGGTCACTGGTCTCATGGGAGACTCGAGGGAAGTTTCCTTTCCAGGGCAATATTCACATCTTGCCTGCTTATTCTCTTCGTCCTCTTCCCGTTTTCTTTTTTGCAAGGGGTGAGGAGAGCAAATCGCAAGACCCTAATGCCGTTTGGGAATATTGTGGCTCCTCTTGAGCTCCAGCTGAGTCCATAAATACTCCTCTTCAGGTGTTAATCAACATGCAAAAGCAGATTTGGCCACAATCCAGCAAGGACAGCTCCTGGTGAACTATCCAGAGCATCCTGCATTTCACAACACAGGAACCAGCTCTTTGCTGGTTCTTAATTCTCATAGATTTTTTTTATTTTTATTCTAAGCCTAATCAGCACTGAATAATTTCTTAGTGCTTTAGAAAATGATAAGAAGTTAGGGCTGAACCTACAAAGACTGAGTTTGACCAGCCCCTTCCAAAACCTAGGGAAAAGATCAAAGTGAGCACAGTCCAAGACACAATTCCCCACGAGCAGCAAACCTCTGAATAACAGAACTCCAGTCCACGCAGCTACAACGGCAATAAATGCATTTGATCCTTTGGAACTTGTCATTTGCCTTGAGTCCTGCAAAAATATGGAGAGAAGAGACTGGAGAGGGAACTCACCAAGGTGCACTTTTGGGGGAACACAACCCATCTGCAGGGGAACAATCTGCTTTTGCTGGGCAGGCACAGCGGCTTCTGCACAAACCAGCTCCTCCCAGCCCTCCCCATGTCGCAGCCCCTGCTGAATGCAGAGAGGGAAGCAGGTGTTTGTATGGTTTGGTGTGTATTGTTTGGAATGGTGGATTGGGAAAATTGCTTTGGACCAGTCCAGGGAAAATTGAACTCCCTCTGAAAGGGAAATCTGGACAGCAGCAGGAGATGCTCTGGGTTTCTAAGTGCTGCACAGTCACTCTGCGATCTCACAGCTGGACCCAGGAGTGTCTTCACAAGCAAATATAATGTGTTTTGCTTTTAGCAGGATTTAAGCATTGCCAACAAGCATGAGCACCTCTCTTTTTCCTCCTTATCCATCATCTTGTCATTTGACAAGTGTGAGAAGAGCACTGCACACACTCATTTCATCTCTCAACAACAAAGAAAAAACAAAACAAAAAAAAGAGGGTCAGCAATCTTGAATGAGAAAAGATCCCAAAATTAAAATAGTCAGTACATAATGAGTTTTACACATTAGAAATGGAAGAGGAGATGTGTAACTCTTTGACTATATATCCCCGCTGTGCACATAAAATAATCTCTGGTTTTATTAGAATCATAGAATAGTTTGGGTTGGAAGGGACCTTAAAGATTATCTCATCCCATGGGCAGGGTACCTTCCACTAGACCAGACTTTTTTTTATTTTTTTATCTGATACCTCTATGTTGCAGGATAAGGAGAAGGAGGAAACCTTCTCAGTGGGAGCAGAAAACGTTGCAGCAGGCACTGTAACTGCTCTGCTGGCCACAAAACTGTGTCCCTAAAGCTGCTGAGTGGGGTTTTGAATAAATAAATAAAAATCTCAATATTTTTTTTTTTTTCATTTCATCTCTTTCCGTGCCTCAATTTATGTGTCTGTCTGGCAGTCAGACAACCCCTCGCACTGACACACAGTGGGAAACACAACACGAAATGATTATTTTATATAGCTACCAAAATGTTTTATGTATTTCTCTAAGGGTACCGTGTATAGACACACAGATATATACACACCTACACACACAATGCACCCATAGTTATATACTTGGGGGGGAAAAAAAAGAAATACAGTTCAATGCTAAAATAATGCTTGTTGGTTGCACTGCTCGAGCAGAACGAAAACGAGCCCCAGTGGCTTCATAAAAATTAGGATGAAGCACAGCTGACATTCCCTCGGCTGTGACTGACAAGCACTAAACATCCCACATGACGTGTACGCTGAGCACTTTCCTCTCAGGCCGTGACCAGGGGTCTGGCAGCGTGACTGGGATGACTGGGTGGCAGCATTCCAACCCACCTCCCAAATTCTCCTGGCTCAGCATGCAAGGGAGCTTAGATTTTGGGAGGAGAGGTGATCCAAAAGCCCACAGCTGCCTCTAGAGGAGAAATCCCAGTGGGAAGAGCTGTGTTATGGGAAATGGGGG
>NW_020956493.1:25058-69107 GCF_003031625.1 Empidonax traillii
CAGAGCAGAGCAGAGCAGAGGGGCAGAGTCACCTCCCTCACCTGCTGCCCACCCTGCTTTGGATGCAGCCCAGGATACACAACAAATATTGCCCCCCCCTCCCTTTGATTCCTCTCTCCTTCTCTGGCAGTGAGTGGACAAAAAGCCAGGCAGCTCAGCAGGTGCACACACAGCCCACAGCTTTTAGAAGAGCATTTTCTGAGATTTTTTTTTTTTTCTTTTTTTTTTGTTTCCTTATGGCCACATTTTCCATCCTTCATCTTCCTCCCCCACGCAGGAAACCTCCATGGCTCATAAAATGATCTTGCCATAAAAACAGATGCTTTTTTAATTGTCCATCTCACAGGCATAATTGGTTGAACGAAGAGACACATAAAATAGAGGGAGCTTCCCTTGGCTGATGAGAGAGGAAAAAAAACTCTCCCTCTACCAGCCCCAGAAATGTAGTAATTTAGGTGAATCCACTTAAAAGTCACTTTTCAGTGCTATAATTAGCATGGCCTGGTCCTGTAATGCAGTAACCTTTACCCTGTGGCCCTGCTTTCTCTTTTTATGGCTTGTTAGCAGTGTGGTCACTCAGGCAGAGCCAAGGAAAAGAGACACATATGGAGCTATGGGATGGAAAAGTACCCTTTGCTGGGTAAAATGCATCAGCTCACCTACTTAAAACTAACATTTCTTCTGTATTCCAATCAAATCTTTTCAGGAAAAGAAAGGTTATTCTGTTTTTTTGGTCATTTGTTCATTGTGGGAAAACTTTTCTCTTGTCAGTTGTAGATCTACCCAGGATGCAAAGACCCTGCTCTCACAGCTCTGTGTGAAATCACATCCAATAAAGATGATAAACAAACAGAATCCTGCTAGAAAAGGATAGGAGAAAAAAAAAATAAAAATGATAATAATAAAAAATGTGTGCCTTCTTTTTATTTAAACTTGGTTTGGTATTTGACTGAACCTTTCATGACAGACTCCTTCCCAACTTTGTCATTAGTTCACCGTAAAACCTTAAAAATTTAAAAGGCTTATTTTGTCCATCTGTAAAATGAAGAAATAAAACTAGGACCTGGATTTTTAGCACTTCCACCAAGGCTTTTAAAATGCCTGTTGCTATAGAGCTGTGAAATCTTTTTACATATGAGTCTGAAACATTATCAGCTCTCTGAGAGGTAATTACAAAAGAAAAAATAAAAAAAGAAATCACTATTTTTCCTCTGTCCTTTACAACCTTTAAACCTAGATTTGTAATTGAAGTGCAAACTGACCTTTACAACCTGTACAGCATCACTAAAACACATTATTCTACAGGGCTTGGGGGAATTTTCCATGCTCAGCAATTCAATAATCTTACTCCCTTTCATTTCTGTTCTTCAGACAATGTGACAAAGCTGGATTTTCCTTCTAACTCCAGTCACAAATCAAGCAGGAGAGACTTGAGGGGCTTTATCAACATTATAATCGAAATCTCCTGTCAACTTGCTGCTGTAACCTGCTTTTTGGCGAATAACTCAGCTGTTTTGCCCACCTTCTCCACCATCTCAGCAGTTAATACCAACACACATTAAATCCCATTTGCAATCTGCTCCCTCAGACAGTTAAATGGCCTGTACAGGGAAACAATCCATCAGCACCAGCTGAACCATCTGAGATGATTTTATCCTGATCCTCGCTGCGTAACAGCACAACTGCAATCGTGTGCAGCGCCATAAACACACCAAAATAAAATGTCAGGCACCAGGCTCTGCTGCTGGGTGATTACACTGAAAGGAGCTGAGTGCCCCGGGGAGGGGGAGGAAACGCTGCAACCCTGCACGTAAGGGAAGCTCTCCAAGTATTGATTTCACAAATCTCCTTCGGCTCTTGGGAGTCCATCCACAGACAATCATTTTAACACCAATCAGCCCTGATCTCTGCTGGTACAACCCCAGCTTCTCCTGGTCTAGCTGAGTTTGCACTGCCTTGGGAGCACAGGATCATTTGGGTTGCTTCAGCTGAGCAAGTCCAACTCTTAACCCAGCACTGACAAGCCACCCACTCAACCACGTTCCCAAATGCTGCATCTGCGTGTTTTTTAAATCCCTGCAGGGATGGGGACTCAACCACTGCCCTGGGCAGCCTGTCCCAGTGCTTGACCACCCACAATTTTTCCTAATATCCAGTCAAAACCTTCTCTGGCACAGCTTGAGGTTGTTTCCTCTTGTCCTATTGCTTGATGCTTGGGAGAAGAGACCTCAACCTGGCTACAACCTCCTTTCAGGGAGTTGTAGAGAGCAACAGGGTCCCCTCTGAGCCTTCTTTTCTCCAGGCTGAGCCCCCCCAGCTCCCTCAGCTGCTCCTGCTGCTCCAGACCCTTCCACAGCTCTGTTGTCTTTCTCTGGACATGCTCCAAACCCTCAATGTCTTTCTTGTAGAGAGGGGTCCAAAACTGAGCACAGGATTTCAGATGTGGAACCTCCATCTGTACCTGCAACTGCAGTGCAAGGCTCTTGTCCTGCTCTCACCTCCTTCCTTCTACCAGGGACAGGTTCACCTCAACGAGTGACCCTAATTTACCTCCCTCCCCCCTCATCCCACAGGCAGCAAAGTTTTCGTTGATCAAACTTAAAACGAGTTGTAACCCCTCCTTTCACTTTATATCTTTGCTTCGTCATCTCAATGAGTCTCCTCTGAAGACCTGCCTACAGCCAAGCTCAGAAGTGCCTCTAGAAGCAGCATTTTCACTCAAGGGTGGTACAAGCTTAGACAGCACAGAACAGCTACTTATTTTGTTATTTTTGGCCATAGCCAGGATTTTTCAGCTTGTGCCTCCTGGGAGTCAGCAGCAGAAACAAAAGCTGCTGCTCCTTCCTGTGCTGCTACTGTTTGTGTTTCTCTCCCAGCCCAGGTTTTGCCTCCATGAAGCAAGACTGGACTCCAGCCACAATCATCTCCTCTCAAGGTGACAGATTCCTCCATTTCTTACACTGAAATGGGGGATATTATCATTTTTAACACCACCTAAAAGGGTGCTAGACAAGACTTTGGCACACAGGGTTACTGTTTCCTGCAGCTTGGGAGAAAGAAAAGGAAAAAATACAAAATACAGCTGGAAAAAACCCCCACTGATTCGAGGCTGCACCTTTTGAATGTTTTAACAAGTTTGCTTTGTCTGCACCTTTCATAACATGATTGTTGCCATGGGACCAAAGTGGCAGAGCACTCGTGGTACTCACGACTCAAAACCACTCAAACTTCATGGAACTGTTTACTGTGGCAAAGCACAGGGAGTCATGTGTGACATCTTAACCTTCTGGACTTATTTCCTGTATCAATATTAATTAAATAACTTTAAAGGGAGGATGAAAATCCCTCCTCGGTTGGTTTAACCCCCTAAGGAGTGTATGGAGGAGCTTCATTATCTTAAATCTAGAAATAAAATTCCCGTTCTGTGACACTGCAGTCTAGGAAAGAGGCATGACATTACTTGTTCATTATTCTGCAAGACTGGATGCATGAAGATCACAGGATGAGAACAGGGAAAGTCTCCATGTACAAATTGCATCTGTGTTTTCTGAACAAAGAGGGAATATAAGCAGACAGCAATAGAAAATGTCCCGGTAAACGCATATAACCCCCTTGAGGTTTAAATTATTTCAAAATAAAACACATGTTTGTCAAACACTTGACCTTCAGCTTTGTTATTCAAGAGGAAGTTGGGGACTCACAGTTGATCATCATTTTCTGGAATAAATATGTTAATTCTCATGCTAAATTCTAAAAAGCTGTGATATCAGTAACAACTGATCAATGTTGTATTCAAGTTCTCCTCTGCTCTCCTCTCCTCTCTCCTTTCTCCTCTATTCTTTATTTTCTATTCTCTTTATTTTCAATTTTCACCTGGCATCATTCACTTCCATTCCTCCAAGCCATTTTCCCAAAGAGCATCCTCATCTTCCTTATCCACTTTCACACCAAACAAGGCAGGAAAAGGGGTTTAAACACAATCCCCTACGAGATTTCCTTCCGATCTCCCATTCCTGCTCTCCGGAAGTGTTTAAAGTGTTACTTTCCAAAAACTAACTCAACTAAAACTCCCAACGTCCACACAAACAGCCTGAAGATTTGCTTAACCCCTGCTGTGCCCCCTTCAGTAGATGGGTGTCTGCTCAGAGGGTTTATTCCTCCTGGAGAATGGTGTGAAAGGAATCATCTCTTAGAGCACTGCAGGGAAAAAGTGCAGAGTGACTTGTCCTGCAAGCAAGTGCTTGGTGGATCCTCCCACTCTTCCCTGAGATTGGACCCTACTTGTTTTCATTCTTCCCCCCCCACCCCTCAAGCCCAGCAAACCTTGCAGAGGACACTAATTGCTTCCACTGTCCTCCCCCTTCAAGAATTTTATTTTTCCTTCGGTCTAAAAATTTTACAAAACCAGTACACGAAAACCCAGAGGGAAGTCACTCCAATCAGGATCAAAAGTCATTAGGTAAACTTCCTGCCCCCGGATATTTCTCCTCAAATCTACAATTATTTGCCCTCTGCAGGCTGTGCTAACAGAATGGGAACTTGGCCTGCACTGTGTCTAATTCTGCAGGAAGAAAGAGGCAAAATATTTGAAGTTGGTTTGTTTCTCAAGGTGAGGGAGGATGAACTTTTCTCTGTTGACTTGAAATGCCAATTTTTAACCTAATCAAATACCATATTTCATTTCTAATGCAGGAAAATGGCAAAAGAAATTAACTCCAAACTAAAAAGCTACTATTTTGGTAACATTAAGAAGGGAAAATTGCATATTTTTCAATGATTCATCTCAGAAAGGCTTGTGAAAAATCAGAAAAACTTTCATGGTGGCCTAAGAGATGAAAAGAGAAGGAACATTTTATTCTACTTATTTATTCCTCCTTCTGTCACCCATAAAAACAAACAAAAAATAGAACAACATCAGTGTGAAATCAGCATTTCCTGGATAAACATCTAAGAATGAATTTATGAAAAGACCAAACATGGCAGCATTTTTACGCACAGGAATATCCAGTTACACTTCTGGGAGTGGAAAATTTTCATGCTACAAACAGAGTTTCTCTCTGGAGGATCAAGTTGGCTTCCAAAATGGGAGCTGGAGAAGCCAAAAAGGTAATGTGGATGTCTCAAACATTCAGGGCTGGATGGCTGTGGAGCTGAGCAAGGATTGTTGGTTAAAATTCACTGTGAGAAAGAGCAGGATGAGACTTTTTCTTTCTTTTCTTTCTTTCTTTCTTTCTTTCTTTCTTTCTTTCTTTCTTTCTTTCTTTCTTTCTTTCTTTCGTTCTTTCGTTCTTTCGTTCTTTCATTCTTTCATTCTTTCGTTCTTTCTTTTATTCTTTCGGTTTTTCTTTCTTCCCTCCTTCCTTCCTCCCTTCCTCCCTTCCTCCCTCCCTCTCTCCCTCTCTTTAATCCATCTCTTTCTCTTCCTTTTTATCCTTTACCCAAATCCCACTGCCTTGTGCCCACACCAGGATATGAGGGACTAACTTATACCAATTTCCATGCCAAGTGTGTGATTTCCAAGCTTTTGTGGATCCTCTGACTTCTGTTGTTCCTTTGGACCACGAGCATCTACAAAATCCTAGGTGTTCCCTCTCCCATGAACGTGGGAGGCCACAGGAACATCCAGGTTTCACCTGGGGCACCAAAGGGTGGCATGGAGTGAGGACAAGAGAAGCGAGCTGGTCTTCCCTTGTCCCCATCCTGCATCTCCTGGAGCATCCATCACTTGCCACAAGCAAGTAATCATTGCTCCATCACTACAGGGTTTAAAATTCACGGCCCATGTCCTAAGGCTACTTTGACGTGGGAAACCAGTGTTGCTTTGGCCACCTCAGACCTCTGGCAAGGACAATCCAGGAGGAAAACACCGGAAAGAAAAACTCCTCTGACAGATTGATTTGTAGTGACCATTAGAAGCTGTTCAGGCATGTGAGGGGATACTCCAAGGACCTCTCTAAGCAGGGAAGGCGGTCAAAAGCAGATGAATTTATCATCATTGGAGAGTTCTGCAGTTCATCCCCAGCTTTTGTCATTTATCACAGGGTTGTCACGTATCTGGAGCTCTGGGATTCTTAAGGGGGAGATCTGTCACATAAATACAGTTATTAACGCAGCGAGTGTATT
Organism: Empidonax traillii; assembly: GCF_003031625.1. Taxonomy (NCBI): domain Eukaryota; kingdom Metazoa; phylum Chordata; class Aves; order Passeriformes; family Tyrannidae; genus Empidonax; species Empidonax traillii. The sequence goes on from NW_020956493.1 coordinate 31,182, forward strand.
ATACAGTTAAATGCAAATGTTGCAATCTGGCAACCCATTTTTCCTGCCAAACCTAGAAGGTTTTTCTTGTCAGGAACTGATGGGAGCAGCGATAAATGGAGGATAGATAAAGTTAATCCGACTGCTTTGAGTTGAACAGGGAAGGTATTACTTTGAAGGGTTTAACATATTAGAGGAATCAAAACGATGTTTCAAAATATTTATGGAAATCATTTCCTTTTTTTTTTTTTTTTTGGTAAGCTTATACAAGCAGTACAACAAAACCATATAAAATATTATTAAATCCTACCCTTAATTAAACATGCTGACACTTAAAAGCTTCTGTCTGATTTGCTTGAACAAATCTTCTTTCAGTAAATTATGACTTTAAAATATCTTTCGGCTCTAAATGAATCTGCATTCCAGAGGAATTAAAACCTTTTTAACAGAAGCTTTAAAAAAAAGAAAAAAAAAATGTTTAAGCTACACCTCCAACATATCAAACATAATGGTAAAATAGGGAATGAAAAAGGAAACAATACACAAAAATGATAAAATGAACCAAGAAAAAAAGCCTTTATTGTTTCATGTCTATTCAGAAAAGCTGAGGGGCATGGATTCATCCACCTCTGCAGCAGGTTGGTGAGGCTCCAAGGCATAAGGACAACCATTCATCCTCCCTGGAGCACACAGAGGAACCGGGAATGAGCAAAGATCACTTTGGTCCAGCTAAGGCACAAATGATCCTACAGCTCTCCCCAAAAAGCCAAGGGTTACTGCATTTCCTGGTGTAACATGAGTTAGGTGGGAAGCAACGGAGTTGTCTTAATCACTCACCCTGACGGGAAACGACCTCATCAGATTCAGAGAAGCTGGGGCTGCCCCATCCTTAGAAGTGTCCAAGGCCAGGTTGGAGGGAGCTTGGAACAACCTGGGAGAGTGGAAGGTGTCCCTGCCCATGGCAGGATGGGGTTGGAACCACACAGTCTCTAAGGTCCCTCCCAACCCAAACCATTCCATGGTTCTGTGGCCTTCTCGGGATGAGCTGAATCCTGACAGACACCACGGGCTGGGATGACGGAGGCACCTCCTTTTGGTGTCTTATCCACGTGAAGGTGTGAACAACCTGCGCCACACAAACCTCACAGCTCAGTCCAGTCCATCTCCAAATTACTGACTATACCCCGAATGTCAGGATTTCAGAAGTGCTTCTGCAAACCCAGCAAAGCTCCTCAGACTGAGTCTGAGAGCACTGAAGAGCTCGTTGCCACAGTTTGATTGACTCCTGCTGCTCATAGTGGCTTCAAGCTCGTCCAGGGATGCTTCTCTTCCCAAAAGCATCCCAAACTGTCAATGCTTCACCATAAGAGATCCAGTGATTTTAGGATTATGTGGTGGCAAAATAAACTTCAGAGGTGTTTTCACTCATCACTCCAAAAAATTTTCAGGTGGCATGGCAAATTTCCTGGGGAAGGGTGAGGAAGATGGAATTCCCTTTAATTCCAGCAATCCATACGTGCATTTTAATAGACCTTGCATGCCCAGGGAAAGTTGGTGCCTTGTGAGGTTAATTTTTGTCCAAAACACAGGTAAGAGCAACAATACAAAAGCTGAACTTTCAGTCTCTTCCAGAACAGTTGAACTTGTCTCACCCTGAAGCAGCTCAGATCTCAAACTGAGCTTTCCTATGTGGAAAATACTCTGAAACTCCTTTGTGGCCATAGGAATTCTTTTTCATGCACCATCTTAGCCAGGACTGTGCATCAGTTCAATGAGAAAAGCAGCTTTATTTTCTCACACTGTACAGATGTAGAGCTGAGGCCTCTCTCAGGTGCAGGCAAAAAATCCCACGTATTTCAAAAATGTTCACTTTTTAAATGCCAATGGGAGAAGGGAGGTGAAAGCTAAAAGGCTTTCTTTCTCAAATCAGGAGAAATCAACACATTTTTTAGCAAATCTCATCAGTGCTAAAAGCCCCCAAAATATCCTTCTTATAACTCCTCCTTAAACAGGGAAATGCTTCTGCCAGTGGCTTGTAAAGCATCCAAAGGTGCCACAGAGTTAAGACTCTTGGGCTACATCCCAGACCCACCTGAAAATGGGTAATAAGCTATGATGGAGTCACTGCTCTGCTGCCCTTGACCTTGCAGCGAGACAAGGGCAAATACCCTTGTCTTAATACCATTAAGGAATCAAACCCCTCACTGAGGTGAGGGATGCTGGAAGCCTGGCTTGGAGAGCATGGATTGCTGCCATGGCCAGCCAGCCCCCATGGAAAGGACATCGAGGCCCCTTCATGCCACTTAAAGCTCGGTCTTGTGGCCTCCAGGTAGCCAACAAGTGCTACTTGCAGCCTGCATGGCCACTTCTCTTGAGATCACAATAAGACAGGGTCAGGTGGTGAAAAAAATGAAAGCTTTGTTTGGTTTTTTGGGGTTTTTTTTTGTTTTTTTTCCCTCCTTCTATCATACTTCTCAGAGAGCATTGTCCAGGTTACAGGGATGCTTTAATTTCCAGCCAGTTTGTGGAGGATGTTGAGAGATTAACCAGGCATATAAAGAGACTGGTTTTCACTGTCACTGCTCGACCTGGGCATTCAGTTTGATTTGCCTAAATTAAAAGCCAGTTCCCCTCAGTGCCTAATGATGGAGAATCCCCCCTCATCCCAGAAAACAAACCAGTTGATTTTTTAGACCAGGATCATCCACAGTTGGGTCTCGTGTACACCCTGCTCACCTCAGCAGCCAAGTCAGCCTCTCTGACTGGAGCTGGCATTCCACTGGGGATGAACTCTCCCAAATTGACTCGCCACAGACACAACCCTTATTCTGAATGACTCAGCTCTCAAAAGGAGAGAAACCATTTCAGAGAAGGGAATAGCCCAGTTTGACAGTCAGAAATCTGCCTTCATCTGATGCCTCCGTGAGCCCTGTGCTTAAGAGGCAGAAAGTCTGGGTGAATTTGAAAAGGAAATCAGGTAACTTTGGTTTTATTGTGTTTTAGCAGGACCCTGCAGCCAGGTAAGCAAGAATAGAAACCATAGCAGCTGAATGCCCTGTGTGGCAGGATCATCATTAATCCCTATTCCCAAATACTCTGCCTCCCCTCATCTGCAAAACAGCCTCATTTTAGGCAGAGTAAGAGTCACTTAATAAGAAAGTACAAAAGCGTGGCAATTTTACTCTTCAGATACCCACAAACATCATCGTTTCCCTAATAGCCAAGGCTATAAACCTACCAAATGTTCACTCCCTGCTCCCATCTCCCAAGTTAGAGGGTGTTCAAGGAGAAACATGCATCAACCTCTGAAGGAAAGGGGTCAAGTGGCAAAGGAGGAAGATTAAGCCATGATTTGCGGCTGGGGAAGCAGAAAACGCTGCCCCAAAGGTCTCACCTGAAGAGCTGACCCCCCTGAAAAGAGATATATCAGCACTGCCAGCTCTGTGATTCATGGGGTGCTGCTTTCTGCTGGTGCAGCTCTCAGGAGAAACAGAGATTCCTGTAGAGCACTCAAGGCTGTTTGCCTGGAAAAGGGGGCAAGGGAAGGACATCTCAGTTCTAGGAGAGGATTGAGGGGAAAAGAGCTGCTGGTCCTGCTCTGCAGAACACCCTGGAACTGTTTGTTCTGGAGATACAACAAACCAAATGGGAGGAACCAGGAGAGACCTGCTGGAGAATGGGGAGAAGGGATGAACCAGGAGACAGCTGGAGGAATTTCTGGGGCTGATAAGAGGGGTAGACAAGCATGGTTAAAATAAAAATAAGCTGCACTCAACTACCTGGACAATTAATGATAATTCTGAGATCAAAAATAATTAGTGCAATTAGTGCCTTATTAGTGCCTATTTATGTAACTGCTCAGGAAAGAAGGAAATTATCAAGCCATGGTTTTGGAGTGCTCTGAAGAGTCAAGGAATTGATTCTTAAATTAAAAAAAAAAGAGTAATTTAGGAGAGAAAACATAATAGCTGTGTGATACAAGGCTTTCCTGGGCTAAGGATCTCCAGTGATTAAGGTGGTTTGTGCTGCAAATAATTTTGTCCATGTAAACATCTTTCCTGATTACATCGATCTCCACAGACTGACTCTGTGCTCCTATATCCTCTCCAATCTCCTAAATTTACTTTCAAATCTTCTGACTATTATTACTATTACTATTTTTAATCCTCTGGTTTGCAAAACTAGACTAGATGTGAATCAGGGCAGATCTGATGCCCGGAGGAAACCAATGGAGAGAGAAGAAAGATTGAAAACCAGTCTGAGAGTTTATATTGCACAGAGAAGGTCAGTCAGGTCCATCAGGCAAACTGCAGCTGTATAGAGGCAATATAAAGAAATAAACCCCAAATTCCCCTTTCTTCACAGCCAAACCTCAGCAGGAACTTTTGTCACACACAGGAAATCAGAGCCACATCCTAAACACTTGATTTTTGCCTGCAAGCTGCATTAAGAGAGGCATCTTTAATAAACTGGGCTACGTTTGGAAGAGCCATTTTAATTCTCTAATTAGCACATGACAAGTGAAAGCCAACTGTGCGTGTTTGTGTGTACACAGCTCTGGGAGAGGGGGTTTAATGAACTGGAGCTACTGCAACTGCAGCTGAAGTTTCCTTTTGTCAGTGTTGGGATGCTGTGATGCAGCTTTCAACCCCACAACACATTTCTCCACCTGTGAAATATCCTCTTCTTTCTTCCTTCTTTTTTTCTTTCATGGAGTCACAGAATGATTTTGGCTGGAAGGGACCTTCAAGATCACCCAGTTCCAACCCCCTGCCATGGGCAGGGACACCTTCCACTAGACCAGGCTGCTCCAAGCCCCATCCAACCTGGCCTTGGACACTTCCAAGGATGGGGCAGCCACAGCTTCTCTGGGCAATCTGTGCCAGGGCCTCCCCACAATCCCAAGGAAGAATTTCTTCCCAATATCCAATCTAAACCTGCTGTCTTTCAGTTCAAAGTCATTCCTCTTTGTGCCATCATTACATGCCCTTGTCAAAAGTCCCTTTTTCTCTCTTTTCTCTTGGGTTCATGGACTTTGGCAAAGTGGAGGAGGGGTAAAAGAAAAGGAAAAGCTGTACAAACATGTGTTGTGGTTTAACTCCAGCCAGAAACTGAACCCCACAGAGCCACTCCCTCACTCCCCACTCACTGGTGGGGTGGGGAGAGGAGCAGGAAAGGCCTTGACTCTGTGTAATCACTGCTCTGCAACAACCAGAACATCCCTGGGTTATCCACACTGCTTTTATCCCCAATCCAAAACAGCCTCCTACTCACCACTATGAGGAGAATCAACTGCATCCCAGCCAAAACCACCACAGCATCCTACTCTGGCTTCACTTTAAAAACAAATCAAAAACCCCAAACAACAACAACAAAACCCACAACAACCAACAAAAAATAACAACACAGACAGACCCTCAGAAAGCTCTTTCACTGTGGGTAATCTTTTTCTTTATCTACCACCATTCTCTGCCACCTGAAACCAACACAAGCAAAGGTTTGTAGGATCAATACACATCCTACCACCATTAATCACAAACAGAAATAAAAAATAAAAAAGAAGTGAGCCTGAAAAAAAAATGCCCAGATATAATAAAAGGGCTGGAGAAAAGGTGAGGATAGATGAGGGAAAAAATGAAAAGGCTGGGACAAAAAAAGATCTGCAGCAATTTAAAATAGACTCACAGTCCATCCTGCAGCTCTTGAGTATCGTTTGAGGTCCCCAGAGATCGAAGACTTCTTTCCAGAGAGGTCACTGTCAACAGCAGAGAAAGAAAAGATAAAGCAGCAGGACACTTTTCCAGAGGGAAAAAAAAAATACTGGATTTTAGTTCAGTTGTTTGTCTGTTATTTTATGTTGTTTTTTTTGAAAAATACAGTGAAGTATTTGAACAAGTAACCCATGAGACAAAGGGGACAACATCCAACAGCAGCCATTAGCCCAGAATGGATAAACTCAGTTCCTTGGATGCACAAATGGTGAATCCATGGATCTGTGCCACAACATGATGGAATATGACCCCTTGTAACAGCAAAAAAACCTCCATCCCAAGGACCTTGCATGGATCTCTGACTCTTCCAGCCTTGGGATGGCACAGAGCTGTGCGTGGAGCATCTCCAGCTGGAAAAGTGCCCCCGGTGAAGAGGCAAGAAATTGCATAATAACTGTTTGTTGCTCTGAATAAAAATTAAGAAGCAGAACATTGATGTTCACTCTTCCTCATTCTCTTTCAAGGCCTTAACGCTCAAAATCTTTTCTATTTCTATTTTCTGTTTCTATTCTAAAATGGAGCCCTTCTCTGTGATCATCTCCTGTGCTGGAGCTGGAGGAATACTTGGGCTTTTCCATCAGGAGAGGAGGATACTCTACCCTAAGGGCACCAGGAAGGTGGAAATATGGTTTGCTTTGCTTTTAATGACCTCAGATTTAAGAAATATATATATGTGTGTGTGTGTTTGTGAATATATAAAAGTAACAGAAAACCAGGAGCATAGTTGTCTTTTTTACACTGTTGAATTTCACTGTCTCAAATTCACTTCCAAATTAAAAAAAACAGGTCACTACTTTTGGACTTAGCACAGCAAGTCGGAAAAGCATTTGAAGATTTTTCCGCAGTGGAACACGTTAAATAAATTACATTCTTGATATTTACATGTGGGATTTTTCTCAGGACGCTCCCAGTTGTAAAAACTCATCACCCGTTATCAGTCACGCTTCAATATTTAAGGAAAGAAAGAAGAGCAGATTAGAAACATGGCTCAATTATTTCTGCAGAAATTTAAGAAATCCTCTGTTTTAATGACTCTGCAGACTTGGGCTTGGCCTATAACTTTGAACAAGCCACTTAATTATATTTCCACTGACGGACAAAATCCTCTCCTCTCTTTTCGGCTCCACTGGCTTGACACCAAAAGTCACTAAATAGTACAAAAAGTAACTTATGTGCCTGGACAACACGAATATTCAAACAAACCTTGAACACAGCCATATATTTCTACCCCAAATGCTAGATCTCTCTAACAGATTTTAGTGCAGAGTTTGGAGATTCAGTAAGATAAAGCCTCAAGGAATTGTCTATAACTGAGCTAATAATTATTCTTCTTTGCAGGGAGCACAATGTTTTAAAGAATAAATTGGAATTTTTCACTAATAATCATTTGCTTCTGTAGAAGAACAGATCTGATCCTGCAGAGATCTCGTGGATATTATAATTCCTTCTCTTCCTCTCTCTGTAATCCTAAAAAAATCAATCTCCCATGCAATCTGTATGCCCTCCATTTCAAATACAAAATTTTGCCTCAACTAAAAATACTTCTGGGCCCATCCCTACCCTTGGGAAAAAGCAGAGTGTGGTCCTTGGAGAATGGTAAAGTCAAGGTAAACAAAGGACTTATGCGGACATTGAATTTGTAAGAACTTGTTAATGTCATGTGTATAACTCCAGAAGGAAAATCAGCAGCTGGAGCATCCACGAACCTCCCCAGCCTGGCCTGCAAAAATCAGGACAAAACAAAGTGAGTTTTGCTACTGCCTGCTTTGGAGAAGATTTTCTACTGTAAAACACCATTCAAAAATTCACACACACATCATTTTACACTGAGGCAAATCCATGAGCTATCAGATTTGTTGAGGATTTCGGAAAACTTAAACATAAAAGGAAAAGAATCTGATCCATGAATGCAAGAGAAAAGGAGAGCACTTGTCAGTCAGGTGAGAGAGTGACTCAGGTTTAAGTCCCTATCCAATATTTTTACCCAATATTCCAATTTGAACATAGCATTTACACACTTACATAAAGGTCAGTCATCCCAAAATGACAAGATGGGCAGTCAAAGGTCACCATTTGGTGCAGCTCTTACCTGGAACATAGTGGGACTAAGACTCCTGAATCTCAGGAAAACCACCCATGGCCTGGGCTGCATCAAAACAGGAGTGGCCAGTGGATCAAGGGAGGTGATTCCCCCCCTCCACTCTCATGCCATGAGACCCCCTCCTGGAACACTGTGATCACCTCTGGCACCTGTTGGAGCAAGTCCAGAGGTGGCAACAAAGATGCTCAGAGAGCTGGAGCTCTTGTCCTATGGACACAGGCTGAGGGAGCTCGGATTGCTCAGCCTGGAGAAGAGAAAGCTCCAGGGAGACCTTGGAGCCCCTTCCAGTGTCTAAAGGGGCTCCAAGAGAGATGGAGAGAGTCTTTTTAGCAGGGTCTGCAGTGACAGAACAGGGGATAATGGCTTAAAGGGACTTAAAGGAAGGTTTAGATTATGTTTCAGGAAGAAATTCCTGACTGTGAGGGTGGTGAGGCGTTGGAACAAGTTGCCCAGAAAAGCTGTGGCTGCCCCATCCCTGGAAGTGTCCAAGGCCAGGCTGGACAGGGTTTTGAGCATCCTGGTCTAGTGGAAGGTGTCCTTGACCATGGTAGGGAGTTTGAAAGAGATGATCTTTAAGGTCCTTTCCCACCCAAGCCATTCTATGATTCTGTGATTAAGTCTGAGCTCTTCTGGGCTAAATCCAACCTGCTTTGACCAAGAATCACTTTATCAAAATCTCTGCAGTTCCTGTGCTGGGTGTGGAAAATCCCTCTCAGTTTACCAGTCCTGACCATGTGAGCAGAAGCTCTACCAGAGAAGCAAAACATCAAGCTGTGCTGGGGAGATGCTGTGAAGCCACTGTTAAAACAAGGATCTTCTTTTAAAAGCCTTGTACTCCTCCTTTTTAACAGGCACACGCTGGTCCTGCAGGACGAGGCACATCCACAAGGGAGCACTGCTGTTGGAGCTGCACTGATTTACAGAGTCTGAGAGTCTCAATCCTTAAATCAATGTGGGATAAGAAACCAGTGTGAGATGGCAAAGGGGACTCCATCACACCTGAGCTCAGCCCTTAAGATCGAGGTAATGGGACTGTGCATGGCACCAACCTGTTATGTGCAGTCATTAATGAGCAAGTAGCAGGAATTAGAGAGGGAAGAGACTCATTAGAGCACTCAGGTTCTCCATCTAGCCAGAACAGGTCTGATTCCTTCACTATTTCCACCACTGATCAGAGAGGGTGCACCAAATCAACCCATTTAGGGGTGTTATTTATTTTACTTATTTACCAGACAATTAGTGAGAGGCAGCTAAAAGCTGTACACTGAACAAAATGCAAAACCTTGATAAAAATGCACAGAAAAAAAAAAAAAAGATAAATAAGACAATTTCAGCCAGCATTTTGGCTTATTTCTGCGTCCTAATGGGGAAAAAAAATCAACTAAATTAAATAACCCATGAAAATTGCAAAAGTCAGAGCACTATCAAACAACCTGGTCTAGTGGAAGGTGGTCCTGCCCACAGCAGGGGGGGTTGGAATTAGGTGATCTTGAAGATCCCTTCCAACCCAAATCATTGTGTGACCCTATGAACCTTCCCTATGGTCAACAGGGACAGCCCCAAAAGATTTAGAGAAATAAGGCAGATGCAAAGAATAGGAAAAATCTCCCTCTCTACCCCTTCACACTTCTGTGGCATTAAAAAAAAGTCTATAAAGCTCATGACCTGGCAGGAGAGTGCTCCAGTAGCACATAAACAGAACCAGCTGTCCTGACTAATATTTTTATTCAACACATGAGGAAGATTTCCATTTTCACAGCAGGAAAAGGGAACAGGAATCACTAATGAGTGAGATCAGCCCCGATCAGTTCGGGGCTGTAAAAATCCCCCTTGGTCAGGCAGCAAGTCCTGAAGTGCCCAAGAAAGGGTTTAAATCACCCCAAAGGCTCAGAACTCTGTAAAAAAAAAAAAAAAAGAATAAGGGGTGTAAAGAGGGACAAAGCACACGGTGTTTATTACCTGTGCAGTGTTACCCCATAAAATTCAATGGTGCTTTAAAATCCAGGTACAAAGTTGACTTCTTGTTTCATTAAAAACAGTCATCCCCCAAAGGCAGAAAAAATACTGCTGAGATTGCCCACAACCTGGAATTTTTCGGAATCATAGCAACAGCAGCATAACATGGGCGACTTGGGACATCTTGGAACAGCCTGATCCAGGGAAGGGGTGGAGTCCCAATCCCTGGAAGGGTTTGGAAATGGGTTGACACGGTTTAGTGGGTTTGGTGGCACTCAGTCAAAGGTTGGACTCGGTGATCTTGGAGGTCTTTTTCAACCTTGATGATTCTATGATCCCATGATCTTTAGCGTCCCAGGAGGGAGAAGAACCTTTCAGGTGCGTGGTTTGGTCTCCAAACACAACGGGGGAACCTGAAAAACCCCAGAGGGGTTAGGGCAAGGCAGGAAAAGAAGGAAAAGAGGAGCTGTGATGTGATTTATGCAGCTTGGAGGATGTTCTACACACCATGCCCAGCACAGAAGGAGTAAAACCCCTCATCTGGTAAAGGGCAGAAAGCATCACGGGCATTCTTCCCCATTTTCTAACCCTAAAAGTTTCTTTCCCTAAAGTGGCTTAGCTCTGCCAAATTTTAGCATCCCTCTCCTATAAAGCTCTATCTACTTTTTGGGGAAAGAATATAAAAAACACACACATAAGCTGAATGAAACTGACTTCATCAGACAAAAAATAATGCAGGTGGTGAAGAGAGCAACAACAGTGGAGTATCTTATGGGCATTTCTTCAACCTGAAAGCACTTTAAAAGGCATTATAAATTCATAGATTCATAGATTTTAAAGGCCAGAGAGACCAATTCTGATTATCCAATTTGATTTCCTCCCATAAAACTTTGTCCTATCACTCCTACATCAAGACTCCAGACTGCAGCTGGACTAAAGTATATCTTATAAAAAGGCATTCGGATCCTGATTTAAAGGTTCCAAGCAAAGCCAAATCCATCAGGTCCCCTCCATAAGCATCTCTAATGGCCAGTTATCATCACACAGAAAGACTGAATTTGTCCAGCTTTAACTCCTATCTCCTGATCTCTTTCTGTGTGAGAACCTTAGATTAATGAGTCCTTTGCTATTTATTTGATGTCTTTCTTCCTACAGAGGTACTTACACACCGTGGTTGAGTCCTGTTAGATGTCTCACACAGAAATTTGGATGGCATGGATTTTTAAGTCTGGTTTCCAGACTTCAAACAGTTGCATCTCCATTTTTGCAAAGTAGTTTTGAGCATTTTAAGTACAGGCACTGTCATTACCTGCTTCACAGAGCGCTCAACTCAGGAAACTCTCAGCAGAAAACACATCATCACCATCTCAAGAGGAGAAACAGAGACCAAGAGAGGTTGTTCAAACCCTAATTGAATGGACTAATGCAATTCTAACAGAGAACGAAAAGAGAAATTGGGTTGTGGCCTTTCAAAAAAAGGGATGTGCCACTCATCCTGAGGTTTCCTCAGGATAAACTCCACGGCAACAGGAGTCTTGATTACAGAAGAGACATACCAAGTCAGGCCTAACCTGGTTGGTTTGGATAATAGCTGGTGTCTGTGACAGCACACACAGGCTCACCAGCAGGTTCCAAAGCTGCAGACTGAGCCCTCAGTTTGGAGCAGAATTTTCTGCCATTCACCACTACGGTTGCCAAATTAAAACAATCAGTGCTGGAGCAACCAAAAGTGATGCTACTGCAGGTATTTCTGGGTGTTCTGGTGTGATTGTTCACCCACTTGCAAGCCAAGTACCCGTGGTGGCAGCTGGGAGGTTCAAGCTCCCACAGGGGCCATAATCCCCAGTTTACATGGGATATGTGTCACCAACAGAAGGGGCACAAAACCCTTGTAGTCATGGAAAAATTGGTGCTGGAGTTTTCCTGGCAGTTAGAGCATACACAACTCTTCTCTAGAAGAGATGATTGTGTTTTAGAAGTTTTGCTTCCCCCATCCTTCTTCTCTCAGGGATCTCTTGCTGCAAGGATTGGGGCTCTGCCCCTGGGACACATTGGGGGATGATTATACAAACAAGGAGGCACTAAAATCCTCTCCCTGCACCAAGGCCAGGCCTTTCTGCCACCCACTCCCTATAGACACAGGGCAGAACACCCACAGAAGGTGTCCTGGTGATTCCAAAGCAATTTCAGGGCCTATTGTCAAATCAGCACCAATTATTTTTGATTCCTGTCTGACATTAGTGTATTTTGAGAACTAGGCTACTGTGACATCAACTTCCATTCAGCAGTGTTAGTTTACATCTGTCTGCAAGATAAATTCCTCCAGCCTAATCTGACAAAACTGATGAGCCAGAGCTTGTCTCCAAAGGAGGGAAGCACTCTGCATCTCTGGGGTCTGGGGATCCAGGAGCAGGAGTAGCATCCCTGCTCGGTCTACAGAGTGAAGAATAACAGAAGAGCCTTGGTGTTTTTATAAGGGAGATGGATGTTCTGCAAGCTCACAAGACAGGCTCTGAACACAGCAGTGCTGCAGCATATTAGAAAATAAGTCTGGCTTGTTCCACCTTTCTGCACTCTAACTCCCCATTGTAACAGATGACACAATTAAAAATAGAAAAGGATGTGGTATCAGCAAGGATTGGGATATATCTGTGCCTGTTTAATGGAACATATGGTGGAATATTTTTACATCTTATAAAGGACTGTGTATTGGACATGTGCTGCTGCTGCTCGGGAGACGCAGCAGCAGAAAAACTGCATTAATATTTGCTCTGTGACAAGAGTTGCTGCCACACACCCTGTACAGGCACAGGAGTCATCAGCAGGACAGCACACAACTGACTGGTAAACCTTTCATTATACGCACCATTGGAGTTAATTCGGAACACGTTGGCTGAAGTCTCCTGAAAAAGCTCCTGCAGTTCGCTGGGATCAATCTGGGTGGCTGTGGAGACAAAACCAGAAGAGATGTTTTAACACTGGAGGCCACTGATTGCTTTGAAATGGGGATGGGCCTTTGAAGGAGAGGTGGGGAGGGGTGCAGGTTCCTCCCTGCTGCAGAAATTTGGCCCAGGGAGGGTGGTTTGCTGTAGTTTTACACAGTATCTGACTGTGCAGCTTGCACTGGACTGGCAAACCAGCCCCTCAGGACAGTGATGATGCTGCTGCAACACGGTGGATAAGGAAGATTGAGACAGCATTTGTAGGAATTATTAGCAACTGGAAGCTCGGTTTTTAAGTGGGAATATCAGAACCCCAACTGAATGAGAAACCACAATCACAACATCACTTAACCATCACTTCCCAGAGCAGGAGGGCACGTGAGCAGCTCCTGCCTTCATAAAGAGGGAGGAAGCAGCAAGCAGAGTGCAACTGCTACAGAGGCTGAAAACTTTTGGGACTTCTAACCCCCAAGAGATGCTCCTCTTCTTCCTATTCCCTCCTGATAGCCCAACTGCAAGGGGCAGTGAGTCAGTGCCAGGAATTGCTATTGCTGCTGTGTTTTTTGTTTTGTTTTTAATCTTAATTTCTTCATTTCCCAACTTTAAACCCCCTGAAACCATCCCAAGCTTCTCCACTGCTGTATCATCTCCTGTGATGTGAGTTTGGCTGGCCTGGGCTGTACTATAGAATCACAGACTCAGAGAATGGTTTGAGTTGGAAGGGACCATTTAGTTCCAATCCTCCAACCCCCCTGCCATGGGCAGGGACACCTTCCACTAGACCAGGTTACTCTGAGCCCCATCCAGCCTTGAACACCTCCAGGGAGGGGCATCTACAGCTTCTCTGGGCAACCTGTGCCAGGGCCTCACCATCCTTATAGTAAAGAATTCCTTCCTAATATCTAATCTACACTCCTTCACCTTAAGGCCATTAATTATGGCCATATTACAGAGAAAGGATACATCACTTAAAGAAGGTTTAAACTGGTAGTTTTACAGATGGTTTAGCCCTACTCTGTTGCCCAGCTGTGTCAGCTCTTACAGGCTTCCCAGAAGCTGCTCTACCTAAAACTTTGGTCATATCCAAAAGCACCCCAGGGCTTGTACACCCGACAGTGCATTCACACAGCCCCTGCTATCAGCAAGATGCTCCTCTGAGACAAAGCATGACAGAGAATCAAAGAGGAGCTATGATTCACATCTTCAGCTTTTATAACACACTCTGCATCCCTCAACCAGACTTCCCTAAGCTGTTAAAAAAACCCACACGCCCAACCTGTGCTTGGAAGAGCAGAAAGTCAGTGACGGAGCAAGGCAAAAACCCGGGAAAATGGAATAAAATGAGAACCCCACTTGATGCACTGCTCAGGTTAGTCCTGAGGATGCGCCTCCTGGCACTTGAGGATAAGCTCCACGTCCAAAGGCCAGATTTTCCACTGCTTCTCACACTCACGTGAGAGGGCTCAGCCCTGGAACAGCTGTAAAAGTCATGGATCAGCCTCTCAGGTTGACACAAATCCAGGGTATTAAAGGGTGTTTAATCCAAATGCACAGGGGCTCATTGCTAGAGATTTTCCACCTCTGAACTCTTCTCTTCCTGCAGTTCGTCCTAAATCAACTGTCCCAGACACTCCTTCCCCTTGCTTTATAGAGTCTGTACAACACCAGAAACGAGCTGGAGCTCCCTCATCCCTGGGGAATTTCCCTTGTTACCAAAAAGATCCACCTCTCATTAAATCACTGGCAAAAGAGCAGCACAGGATAAGATTTTTACCTCTTTACATCCACTGATGGCCCCCATTTCAGGAGGTTTTCCTTGGATTTCCAGGGTGCTGACACGCTCCAGGTTAATAACGGGACGATAAGCAGACACGGTTTCAGCTTGGCTGAACACCCAATTGAATGTGCTGAGAGGGATGGGCCACACATTTTGTGACAGAGATTTTTTTGGATGGGTGGTGGGTGTTTTTGGTTGGTTGGTTGGTTGGGTTTTTTTGAGGGGAGGTTTTTTTGGTGTTTTTTTGTTTGTTTGTTTGTTTGGTTGGTTGGTTTTTTTTTTCGTTTGTTTGGTTTTGGTTTTTCGGGGGTTTTGTTTGGTTTTTGTTTGTTAGGGGTTTTTTTGTTTGTTTGTGGGGTTTTTTTGGTTTTGTTTTGTTTTGTTTTTTTACCTCTTTATTTGCATTCTTTCCTTAGAAACACTGAATTTGCCTTAACAGATTTTTATCCCGACCCAATGATCCTGGGTCCATGTGCACTCAGGTGTTGAACACAGCCCCAGATGAACCATGAGAAACCAAACTAACAGTTGGAGACTCCTTCAAATCATCAATTATTGCATTAAACCTCCCAAACTAATGCACACTGCAGACTTCAGTGTGTTTCCACAGGGGAACGCTCCTGCAGGTTCACATAATCCATCGGTGTGGAGACATTTAAAAAGCCCAAACTACCCCAGAAGTAAAGATGAAATATCCCACGTGCTGCAAAGGGCTGCAGAAGCACCAATTTCGCTCCAAGGACTGCCAGTTTGATTCCAAGGAAGGTACACCTGCATTTTGGGGTCCCTGTGACACTGTGAGAAAGAAACACTGAGTGACACTTCAAGTCCAGAGTCGATCCATGAAGTTCAAAACTACCCAGAAATTCAGGTGCTAATTTGGGAGGGTGAGATTTATTTATTTAAATTTATCGGTGGGAGACAATTTTTTCTCACCCTGTACCCCATTTCCCTAATGGAAAAGAGGGAAAACTCAACAGGGCAATGTGTGAGGATCATACTGTGAAGACATGGAAATAATTTATGAAGACTTTGTATATTCATTTTAATCAAATGCAAGAGGACTGTGAGAAGATGAACTCCCCCTCGAAGGCCTGAAATCTCAATCCATAAATATCTTCCAGAGAGCACTGTATCACCTTCACAACTCAAAAAAAAACCCCCTCAAATTAAATTAAATTAAAAAAAAAAAAAAAAAAAAAAGATATCAAGGCAGACAAAACCTTTGGCCAGAATTTCCAAACAATTACTTCGAAAACGCAATTCTTGGAGAATGGCTGAAAAAACCACCACTGAATGTGGCTTCCAGTTCCCTGCCCCTGGATTTTATTTGATGTCACAGCCAGTTCTGGTTTTATTTTGTTTTTTATCTTATGAAAGGAAAGAAAGAAGTAACCAGGAAGTTGTTTTAACTACTCCAGTTTTGAGCTTCAACACATCAAGCAGCTCAAGCAGACAAGCAAAACAATTTCAAAACAGCAGCAGAAAGCAAAGCAAAAGTGCATCTGTGCTGCCAAGCTAAGGAAGACAACCCAAGGCTGAGAAGGAAAGTGAATGTGAAGTACACTTGTGCCTAACAAAAAACTAAACATCTTTGATTGCATCAAGTAAATGCTAAAATACTATGATCCCCCAAGAGGGAGTATGAGGTTTCTGATGTGAACTAAATACTGATATGCATTAAATACATGTCCTGACACTATTAAGAGTTCAAGGTCACATCTGGGAAAAAAATGACCTTTATTTATACTGTGGGTCCTGAAGGCTGGGAAGGTTTTGCAGTGGAAACGTTACAGAATCCCCATTCAGATCTTTTCTCCTTCACTTCCTTAACTGGAAAGCTCCAAAAACATTTTTACACTTTCCATTTATTTTCCTCATTTGTTTTCCAGGAAAACCCCTTTGGCAGGAGACAGAACAACCCAACTGGCCCTGCTGTCAGCTCAGCCTTGTCCCCACCCAACAAATAGTGATGAACCTGTTGTATTTATTGCAACTCATAGAAATCACAGAATGGTTTGAGTTGGAAGGGACCTTAGAGAGGTTGTTCCCAGCCTCCCACCACAGGCAGGGACATCTTCCACTAGACCAGGTCACTCAACTCCCCATCCAACCAATTCCTAAAGCAGCAGCACCCAACAGTGGCATTTATCTACCCATTTAAATCTCATTTCTACCCATGTAACTCTTATTTCTTTAGCCTGAAAAGCTGCACAGACATCCAGGTAGGTGCAAGAGATGGAAAGATGAGCTTTTCAACCCCATCCCCTGCCAAAGCAAAGTGTGTCAACACACGCCCTAGGCAACTGCAAGGGGAGGCCTCAGCTGGGAAAGGGGTTGTAAGGAGATGATTCAACTTGAGTGTGGTGGCCTGACCATGGCTGGACAGCAGGTGCCCACCAAAGCTGCTCTGCCACTCCCCTCCTCAGCCAGACAAGAGGAGAAAATATGACAAAAGGTTTGTGGGTCAAGATGAGAACAAGGAAAGTAACTCAACAGTTACTGTCACAGGCAAAACAGACTTGATGTGGGGAAATAAACTGAATTTATTACCAATCGAAACACAGTGCAGGATAACAAGAAATTATCTTAAAACAGATTCACCCCTCTCTTCTTCCCAGGCTCAACTTCACTCCAGATTTTCTCTACCTCCTCCCTTCCAGTGGTGATGAGACAGGGAGTGAGGGCTGTAATCAGGTCATCACACATTGTGCTCCTTCCTCCTCTGGGGGAGGATTCTGAATTATTCCCACTCTTCCCCTGCTCCAGTGGTGGGTGCTACCCAAGGAGGCACTTCTGCAGGAACTGCTCTAGCACAAGTCCTTTCCACAGGACTTCAGCAAGTTTAAACCTGCACATGCAGCACCATCTTAATGCCTTTCTGCTATGAGGAGGTGGAATCTTGACCTCTTTGCTACCTCCTTGCACTTTGGATCAATGCCAAAAAGAAAAGAAAAACAAAACAAAACCTGAATCATGGAATCATTTAGGTTGGAAAAGACCTTTAGGATCAAGTCCAACCATTAGCCCAGCACTGCCAAATCCATCACTAAACTCTGTGTCTAAGTAACACATCTACACATCCTCTAAATCCCTGAAGGGATAGTAAGTCGATCACTTCCCTGGAAAGCTTCTTCCAATGCTGGACAACTCTTTCAGTGAAAAAATTGTTCCTGATATCCAACACAAACCTCCCCTGGCAAATCTTGAGGCCATTTGCTCTTGTTCTATCACTACTTGGGAGAAGAGACCAAACCCCACGTGGCTACAACCTCCTTTCAGGCGGTTGTAGAGAGTGGTTGAGAACCTTCAAAATCCATACAAGCCTTACACAGGATTTTTGCCACCACTGTTCCAGAGAACACTCAGATTGGGTTGCTTTCCACGTTTCAGTGTAATTATTTATTTATTCTTTATTTCTCTGTATTTAATTCCTCACACTTCCTTCCACGGGAGACGCTCAGCGTGAGGACTGGCCACTCGCGGGATGTGGTGTCAGTGCTTGGAGCAAAATATAACACAGGAATCTGTGGTTTGCTCTCCCCAGTCCTGATCAGGAGGTGGGAGAAATGCTCCTGATGCACGTGGGGCTCTCAGGAGCTGTGACAGCTCCAAGCACCACGGACAGCAGCTTTGGAAGGGAAAGCAGAAACCCCATCAAGCTGCTGAGCAGGAACGTCTTTCAGTTCCTCTTCCAGACAAGCCAAATACAAAACATGACCAGGCTTATAAGGTCTTGTCTCTAGTGATCTGGATCTAATTAATGCCCAAAGGGAATTGTAGAGGTCCAGGACGACACACATGGTAAAGGCACCTGCAGGAACATCCTTTGGCTCAACGTTAATGAAAACTGCCCGTGTTCGCCACGTTAATCTTCCCCACCTGTTAATTATTTCACACTAATTTGAAGCTCCTAATGGCTTTTCTGCAGCCAGGTGAAGTCAACTGAACTCAATTCTGCAGCAAACCCAAAATACCTCAGAAGTTCCAGAAAAGAATAATTAAAGTAACTCCAACAAGAATTTGATATTTCTGCTTAAAATACTTAATGTGGCTGTAGCAAAGCAAATCAGTAACCCAAAGGGTAATGTATTTATCCCCAAAGCACCACCAGAATTATGTCTGTGCTCTGTTAAAGAAAGTCACAGATCTCCTGCACCTGAATCTCTCCTTTGAAAGCTTTAAGTGAAGTTACAGCATCATCCTTTGCTGAAGAAACTCCAAAAAGAAAGTTCCTTGGAATCCAAACTGGTCTATTTTTTTTTTTTTTTTTTTTTTTTTTTTTTTTTTTTTTACCATGAGACACCTGCAAGGAGTAAAGAGCAGGTAGGGAGCAACCTGCTCACTCTGATTTCATACCATGCACCCCAAATCCTCAGTTTACCTCTGCCAATATGGATTAAGTACCACTGCACCCAGCCCTGGGGCTCAACCCCTTCACAGCCCAGTTAAATGGACAAATCTCACCCACCAAGCACCTTGTTCCTTCTCCAGGACCACAGGAGCCATTGCAAGGCCTCAAGCCCTACCCTGATGATTTTTCATAGAATTATCTAAGAGGGAAACTCTTTATTGAAGATTATGACCCACGACCCATGTGCCTCTGGCACTGGGAAATGAACTCAGGGGAGAGGAGGAGTTTGATTTCCGGCTGCTGGCCCAAGAGTAAGAGATTTGCTCTGGAGCAAAATGGTAAATTCATGTCTTTATTTCAGTTTTTCTGCAACAACTGACATAAAAATGAGAAGGTGGAAGAAGATGAAGGAGGAAAAGGGAGCACAAGAGTAAAGATGAAGGAGCAGGTTGTCATGGGAAGAAGAAAATGCTTAGGAAAATAGACAAGCAAGAACTGGTGGGTGCACAGACACCTACACCCACCCCGGACACGTCCTTTAGCCACCAGCACTTCCCAGGGTGCTCCTCCCTGTGGCCTCTGGTGTCTGATCCCATGTTTCACACCAGCCCTTTGTCTCTTCCACTGCAAGAACACTGGCTGGGTCCTCTGCTGCCTCTCCATTTCATACATCCCACAGGAACCTCATTTCTCCTCGTCACCTCTGCTCTCTTGTTGAAATGGGTCAAAAAACCTTCAACAAGTACCAGTATCGAAGGGATTGGCTTGAACAAGGCTCCTTTCCTCGAGGAAAAGAGCTTAAGTTGCAAAGTTGCTCCCAGCATTCGAATGTAGGAGGTTTTTTATTCCCTCCTGCTGAAGTGAAATAAGTGATGGAGACAAAAATGTAAGCAAAAAAATCACACTCATCAGGCAACACGATTTTCATCAGCGTTGGGAAACGTGATGCTGTTTCACGTGGAATAGCTCTGAGGGTCTTTGCTGCAGATTTGGGAGGTGACTTGGACAAAAAAAAAAATCTGTGTCTCCTCAGCACAAAGAGGGGGCACCGAGGGGATTCCATGTTTAAAAAATGACCTGAAGCTGGTGTTTGCATCAATCCTCTTCCCTTTTTCACACGGTGGGGTCAGTGCATTCTAGAACACAATTACCTGTGGGTTAACTCAAGGTCTCTGTTTGCATGAACACTTGGAAACTCCTGTTTGTTTGTTTGTTTGTTTGCTTGTTCAAATCATCTTCCTGTTTTGTCCAAGTTCTTTTGAACATGCAAAATAAACTTTTCCCTAGCTTTGGAAATGAAGCTTTACCTGAAGGTGTCTTAGGTGGAAGGACAGATTTCATCCCACCCATCCAAAAAGAAGATGGGATAAGTACTGAAGAACCTGCCTCCTCCTCCTCCTCTCACCAAGAGAAAACCAGGAATCACAGGAACACAGAATATCCTGAGTTGGAAGGGACCCACAAGGATCATCAAGGTCCAACTCATGGCCCTGCACAAGACAACACCAAGAATCCCCCCACGTGCCTGAGGGTGTTGCCCAAAATGTTTCTTGAGCTCTGGCAGGTTTGGGGCTGTGCCCACTGCCCTGGGGAGCCTGTTCAGTGCCAACCACCCTCTGGAGGAAGAAGCATTTCCTAATATCCAACCCAACCCTCCCCTGACACAACTTCAGGCCATTTCCTCGGGTCCTGTCACTGGTCACCGCAGAGAAGAGATCAGTGCCTGCCCCTCCACTTTAGCCTCACCCTACAGAATTTACCTGCTCCCAAATTACTTCCCCACCAGACACACTTGAAGAAAAAATACTGACAAAATCAAAGAAAAAAAAAAAACCACCTTCCATCTATTTCATCTATTTAAGATTTTTTTTCTTTGGAAGTCCTACCACAGTTATAGGAAGTTGGCAAGAGGACACAGATATTCTAATATCTAAGCCCAGTTAAATTCAGGGCCTAAACTCCACGAGTGGGTAAGGCCAAGGAGGTAAAGCAGGCTGGGAGAGTCATTTCAGGTTGGTAAGGACCCCACCTAGGCATGAAATTTTGTCTTGGGGTCTCTGAAGCACTTTCAATACCTAAACCTTTTTCCAGACTCTGAGATCTGTGCTTTAATTGACATGCTCCCAGAGAAGTAACTGCAGTGTCCAGTGTCCCCAGCACAAATGTTCCCAGTACAGCTTGTGAGTTTTAACTGGAGCTCAGCACGGTTTTTCCTTGGAAAAGCCTTGGAAATAAAATAATAAAGAAGCTTTATATATATATATGCAGCACATATTTCTGAGAGAAATATTAAATACAGAGCCTCTCCCCAAGGCCTAAGAAGCCAAAGAAAAAGGTTCTTCAGGCAAAAGCTTCCCATGTAGGTGAGGTCCAGGGCAGTGGGACCAAACTTTGTGGCTTGGCAAGTGTCTCTGCTCTGGTGGCATCAAAAGGGACAGCCCAGCCATGGAGAATCATCCCTTGTGGAATTCAAGAAGGTAAAGGATGAGCACTGACTTGCAGTGAAAGTCAAACTCAGAAATTAGGGAGAACACGAAACTGAGGAACTCTCTCCTCCCTGACCTACATGAGGAAAAGGGATGCACACAGTTTGTGCACTTCCATTTCAATCAGCCAAGAGGTAAGTTTTTTTTTTCCTAAGCCACTTGGAAGGACATTAAACCCAGGGCTGCTTTACCATATTCCCATCCTCCCCATGACGGAATTCCCTCCCTGTGCAATTCCAAACAGAACACCAAAACTCAGGCACAAAACTGCAAATCTGTGTGTTCTTAAGGAGGAGCTCCCAGAGAAAAGGAAGCATAAGGGAATGCAAGAGATCAGGGAGGCACTGGAAAAGGCTGCCCAGAAAAGCTGTGGATGTCCCATTCCTGGAAGTGCTCAAATAAAAATTGAATTGAGTCCTAAGCAACCTAGTCTAGTGGAAAGTATTCCTGCCCCTGGAAAAGGGTTTGGAATGGATCTTTAAGGGTTCTCCCAACCCAACCATTCTCTGGGTCTATGATTAATTATCTTTTTACAGTGCAATCAAGATTCAATCAGATCTGCTTTGTGTTATTTCTAGTTAAGACGTTTCTATTCACTTTTGTTTCCTTCTTTAGCGTATCTGCCAATAACAAACTGCTGAAGAGGAAAGAAATGAGACTCTTTAGGTGCAAAACTAGTGCTGGAATCTTCTCAGCCCTGCAGCTCCCCTGACATGCCCAGGACAGCCCGACTGCACACTCTGCCAGGGTATTAGCTCTTGTGAGAGGAATCTGGACAAGGAGATTTGCACCCATGAGAAACCACTGAACAGCAAAACCACCACCTAAATCCTGGAGAGTCTGCACGAACAATCTTGACAAGGAGCAGAGAAATCCCAGACAGCATCAGAAACAGCACAAGAGAAAGTTTCTGGCATAATGTGTCACCCAGAAGACAAGACACAGCACAAAGTAAAAGAAAAGTGGTGAGCTGAAGCAGAGATGCTGCTTCCAACTGAGGACTGGGAGGAAAATACCCAACAAAACTCATGAAAGAAGTCCCAACCAACCAACAAACTTTGCTAAATTACTACCCCAACAGTTTATTTCAATGCATTACGAGCAAGTTCCCTGATTTTGCAGGGCCACTGGGAATTTATCAGATATTTTTTTTCCCAGCAGTGGGTGACAGTTTGTGCTTTTCAGTCTTTCCTTCTCAAGCTTGTTAGAGATGTTAGAAAGTGAACATCAGCCTGATGCTCTCTACATCTGCATTAAACCACACTGCTGCCAGAAAAACCTGTTCTCATCCTGCACTGCTTTTCAGGCAGCAGTGGAAAAAAAAGGTAAAAAAACAACCAGCATGAAAATAAAAACAAAACAAAACAAAACAAAAAACCCCACACTGCTTTCTAATTTCTACAAGAAAAAACAGCGACTCTGGTTGATTTAGTAGAAGGAAATGTCAGATACTCACAGTCTGTTACTAAAATAAAAAGCCCATCAATTCATGATGGGCAACATGATGGTGAAAAGTGATTTGAAGGTCAGGCACGGCTGGCAGCCCCTGGAAAATGAGTTGGGGGGATTCTCAGCCCTCATTCACCTGCTCAGATCCCTTAAAATGAATATAGTAATTCAGAGAATCACTACTTTCCCCACAAACCCCTACAGGGCCTGAGGGGCTTTTGTTCAGACAGGACAATCAAGGAGAACGTTGATTTTCCATGATGGTTAAATGCAAAACAGACTCAAAATTTTAAGCCAAATTTCATGAACAATAAGTGCAGAGCAGAGCTGGATTAAGAAGCTGCTGATTCTGGAGGTGTGGAAATTTTTGCTTTGGTTGGACAGTTTTACAATTAAGAATTTTTCTCCATTTTTAAACAGCGGGGAGACAAACTCGAAAAGGTTTTGCATAATTCAGATGTATTAAGTCACTTTTAAATAAAGGAAAATCACTTTGGGGTTTTTTTATTATTTTTGCTGGTGGTGGATTAGGAGAGAGTTAAAAGGACAATTCATTTTTTATTGAAATAAATCAATGTACTGGAAAATACCAATTATTTTGCAAAATTCCCCTATCAAATCCTATTCCTTCCTGCCTTCCAAGATGGAAAGTCTAATCATGTTCCCTTCTTCATGCTCCAAAGCAGTGGAAGGAGCGAGAATTAAGGCAGTGTCTGTGTGTGTTTTTGAAAGGATACCCAAGTCATTAAGGGAAAAAAAAAAAAAAAAAAGGCAATTTAAGGTGTTTGACAGTTTGTTTCATTTTTTAATGATGATATGGTGCGAGTGGATAAATAAAACCCACGAGTTTTGTTTGCTCTTCTCTTCTCCAGGGATAGTCTGCAGAGCCCTGTGCTAATGCAAACCCAAACAGCACCAACGGGATGTGAAAATGCAAAGGAATTGACTGAAAAGCGAAGTGGAAATGATTGATTGATTAATGTTACACTTCCTGCCCAAGCTGTGGGACATGGAGCACGAAAACAGCCAGCAAAAAAAAAAACCCACAAAAAGACCAAGAGCCTAAATATTTTTGAAACGTCGTTACTTAAAGATGTACTGGTGATATAAATCACAAAATAGTGTTTTTATTTTTAAACTAGCACTTAATCAGCCGCTCTTCTGGACTTATTAATGAACTCAGCGCTAATTGCCTTCTTGGAAAATATCTTTTGAAAGATCCAGGCTATTAATGACAAAATGGAGATGATTTCTTTTTTTTTTTTTTCCCCTGATTGAGTCCATGTGATGAAAGGAAGTGGTAACAGAAAAATCAGCTAGAAAAGAAAGAAACCTTAAAAATATTACCTCACCACAACACTTTCCAGTTGAACACATTTATTGGGATTCATACCCCACCCCTGGAAGTGCCCAAGGCCAGGCTGGACGGGACTCTGAGCAACCTGGGCTAGTGGAAGGTGTCCTTGCCCATGGCAGGGATTGGAACTGGGTGATCCTTGGGGTCCCTTCCAACCCAAACCATTTCATGATCCAGGTAAATGGGTATTTTCATCACTCCTTGTAAATTATGGTTTCTACAAACAAAATCCTGAAATGTGGATAAGAAGGTGTGATCCCAGTGGATATTATGGGTAATTCATGAGCTTATCCTTACTACCACCTCACCAGAGAGGCTCCAGGGTTGGGATGAGTCACTATCCCAACAGGAACAATGGGAGAGGAGCCTCAGGGTACCAACAGTGATGACACTGAGATGGAGATGAACATGGGGTGGGAGAAGGGAGTGCTCTCCTTGATGCCTTGGTCACTGGCACCCAATGACCTCACTCAGCCTCTCCCCAGCTCCTTGGCCTTTCCAACTCCACACAGAAGAAGAGTTGTAGGAGGACAGGAGACCCTGTGCATGAGAGCTGTGCAGGTAAAGGATGTGCTGCTGGACCCTCAAGTTGCTTCAGAGTCACCCACACTTATTGCAGCACAAGGCTGAAAAAGCTCTAGTGAAGAAAATGCCTTTTCTTCCCATTTCTTTCCCCTTCATCACTTCTTTTGCTGATCAGGACTATAATTTCAGGCCACCTCAAGGATACAGAAGACAAAATGTCCCTGCAGTAAGTAAAAACAAAATTCTTGGAGAGACCTTGCAGAGTTGTTGAGACCCACATAGAGAGTTTTCACAAAGGCCTCGAGAAATGAAGTGAGATCTGGGATGACAAGACAACCAGAAAAACCAAGTGGATGCACTGAGAAACAGCCATGGAGCAGTGTAACAGGAGAAAAAGTGGTTTGTGCATGGACAGTGTTGTGAGGGTTGGAGCAGATTTCCAAGTTCAGAATAAAAGCACCTTTCTCTTCCGGAGAACTTCAGCTCTCCAGCAAAAAAAAAGGAACAAGGTGATTTATTAGATGTCCTAAAGAGGAATGAACAAGTGCAATACACCCTTTGCCATTTATTGGTGATCTTTATCTACAAGTTTAAATAAGAAAACCACACTGCTAATTTATGCATAATTTATATACCTTCTCAGCATTGCCTGAACTGGGGAAAGAAAATTACTTTTGTTTGCTTAAGATGAACCATAATAGAAACCATCTGGCTCAAAGAACCAGCTCTTGTGGAAGAAATCACAAAACCCATACAGGGTTTTATAATCCATATGTACAAAATCCCATGCGGTGCTCAGGAAGATGAAATACCATCTGCCAGAGCTTCTGCAAGTCTCCTGGGTTTGTTTCTGTGGGATATATTTTGCAGAGCTGGTCATCCACAGCCTATGGGATCTGCAACTGGCCAGCAGAGGTTGTAGCAATGACCATAAAATGTCCTTGTTTTCTTGTTCCACAGCTACTGCTGGAGTTATTCACTGGAAAGGAAAGGCTCAGCTCCCTCTCCCTGGGATTGACATGGACCAAATTTGGGGTTCTCAAACCCTGGGCAAGCTACTGGCAAACCCTTGTATCGATCATCACTAGTGAGATGGTCGGTGTGGGCAACCATTACACAATTAGTCTTTTTTGTTTGCACACAGAGGCACATTCACTCAGCAACAGACCTTCCTCCTCTGCCAAGGCAGAAGCAGAGGGGAACATCATCTTACACAGAAAATAAATGACTTTGCTACTTCACAGACAATTTCAGGCTCAATTATTGAGTTGTGGGATGGTTGGAGTTGGAAGGGATGATAAAGATCATTAAGTTCCGCCCCCCTGCCATGGGCAGGGACACCTTCCACTAGACCAGGTTGCTCCAAGCCCATTCCAGCATGGCCTTGGACACTTCCAGGGATGGGGCAGCCACAGCTTCTCTGGGCAACCTGTTCCAGGGCCTGCCCACCCTCCTAGGGAAGAATTTCTTACTAATACTTAATCTAAAGTCATTGTCCCTTTTCCCATCTGCACATGCCCTTGCCAAAAGTAATCTCACAGATCTCTCACTGTACAACTCCCAACCCATGCAGTGCAACACAGCCCATGAAAATGCTAAAAACTAAAATAAAGTAAAAGACAAGTTCATTAGAAGCTTATACAAAGCTACAGAAGAAATGCAGTTGCTCTATGTATGATGTCATTTGGACAATGAACTTTATTCTCTTTTTTGCACATGAAAAAAGAAAAAAAAAAAAAAGAAAAGGACTGTAAGGGTGTTAACATTTATTAGACATTATTATATCACCCTCTGCACCTTTGGACAAGCAAGAATCTCCCTTCCCCAAGGGGAAACCAGAAGAATTACGATGCACTGGGGCTCAGCCCTGACATGCAGGACACTGATCCACCCTCAGGTTCATCTGTGCCTTCAGCTGCAAGACAAAAAACTGGGGTTTTTTTGCTCTGTAATTCAGCAGAACTTTACTCTGTTTCTCATTCTCAGCATGACTCATTAAATATCTGCAGCCCAGATTTTGCTCTTCATCCTAATTGAAAAGACTCCATTATGCACTTGAAGGAAGACTCTCTCCCTTTCTTTCAAAATAAAAACCGAGACATGAGGTAGAAGTATTTGCCTAAAAAAAAAACCACCCAATTCCATGGCACTGTGATACTGATGAGTGTGAGAAAGTGGAAGTGACAGGAAACTGATGAAGAAAAGGCTGAATTAAATTTTTTAGACAACTGGTTTATTAGCTGAAGCATTCTGGTTTAGATCAACAGATCCAAATGCCAAACTCAGTAAAGCTTGGTTTCAGATGCAAGTTTTATTCTTTCTCCCTTTGCCAGAGTTCAAACAGCTCATGGCAAGTTTTCAGAGGGAAATGTTTTGACATTTGAACCAAAATACTGTGTATTCTCAAATTTTTCCCACATTAAAAACTCCCAAAAAGCAAGAAAACTGGAAAAAACAAGCATTTCCCCCCAAATATTTCAGTCAGTGCTACACTTCTTTTTTTTTTCCCAATTTGCAGATGTATTCTAAACCTAATTGTCGGCCATGAGGAAGAGAAAACTTATAAAGTAAATAAAGATCACTTACATCACCCCCCCCCCCGAGTACCAGCAGCACTGCTCATGCAGAGAGAAATGGAGATACACGACAGAGAAGAGATGGAAAACAAAATACATCTGAAAGGTTTTGGTTGCAAATGCAAATATCTGGGAGATGTGCGACCTCCACAGGGTTTTCCTTTTAGAAAACACTGAGGAATCCCGAAGTGGACAATCATTTAAAGGCAGCCACTCTGACAATAAACCCAACAAATTCCATTTTGAACCATTTCACGTCGCTTTTCCTCTTGTAGCATCTCTTCGAACAGTCTTGCAAAGTGCTACAGGAATTTTCTGACACTCCATGGCATGTGACAGAATCACAGAATCATAGAATGTTCTGGGTTGGAAGGCACTTTGAAGATCCAGTTCCAACCTCCTGCCGGGGCAGGGACACCTTCCACTATCCCAGGCTGCTCCAAGCCCCTTCCAACCAGGCCTTGGACGCTTTCAGGGATGGGGCATCCATGACTTCTCTGAGCATGTTGCTGCTGCTGAGCTCAAAGGAACCCTTTCCCATGTCTATTCCCTATCAGCTGCTCATAAAAGGGTTAACACCTGATTTTCAGCACACCTACAAGCCCTGCCTTCAGCGTGCACACCTCTGGTAACAGGAAATCTGAACACATCAGTAGGGTGTTGTTGCCAGCAGTAATAAAATATAATGTTCCAGCAGAAGAAAGAGGAATGGTGCCAAATCCCTGCTCCACCACCTTCCCCTGTGCTGTTCCTGCATCCACCAGCATTAAGTAACTGGGACAAGAAGCTCTAGCCCTTGACAGGGACCTATCTTGGGTGCCTGTCTGGAGGTGCTGGACTGCCTTCTCTTTCCTTGTGCATGCCCCATTCCTTGAAGCTGTGGATGTATCATCCCTGGAAGTGCTCAAGGCCAGGCTGGATGGAGCTCTGTGCAACCTGGTCTAGTGGAAGGTGTCCCTACCCCAGGCAGGGGGGTTGGAACTGGATGATCTTTAAGGTCCCTTTCAACTCAAACTACTCTATGATTCCATGATCCTTTTCATGTCCTTTTGCCTCCTTTTCTTTTCCTTCATTCCCTCAGCCACTTACTTGCTTTTCCACCCACCACTTTTGAAGTCAGGGCAGAGCTCAGGAAGCAGCTCAGGGAGACTGAGATGTGCCACGTCCCTCCTTGGGCAAAATTCCCTCCTTCCTGCTTCTTAGGAAGAGAGGGTTGAAACCAAAGGGCACCCCAAATCTCCCTCCATCTCTGTTGCCAGGATGGTGCATCCCCAGTGACTGTGTTCATCTGCAAGAAGCTTCAGCTCACTCTTCCACTTCTGTTTGGACATGGTCTTGGGCATCCTGGCCCTGCTTGAGCAGGAAGACTGGACCAGAAGAACTCCAGAGGTCCCTTCCAACTTTCAATCCTTCTACAGCTCCTCAACAGACCATTCATCTTCCTTGAAAGAAACAGTGACGAAGATCCAAAGATCAAGAGTGCTATGGTTTTGTAGTTAAAGGCTGGACTTGATGACCATTGAGGGGTCTTTTCCAACCTCGATGATTCTGTGATTCTTTTGTGATCATATCCTGCCCTTCTTCCTCCCACCATGGTGTGCAGAGCGGCCTGGCACTGGGAAGCAGAAACTCAGCAGGAATTGGGCTACACTGCTGCTCAGACTGGTAAAATGGTGCTAGTGGGGCAACCAGGGATCTTTAAGCGGTAATAAGTTGCCTCCCACAGATTTTTCATCATCTTGCAGCTCCCAGGTGTTATCCCTGCATCAGGTGTTATCCCTGCACTGGATAACCACAAGACAGAGCAGGTGGACTAGCACACGGATCTGCTGGGAAAGGAGATGTTTTGCAGACTGATTCCTTCCACTGCTGCTCAGCACGGGATGAATGAATCATAGAATCACAGAATCATAGACTCAGATGGGTTGGAAAGGACCTCTGAGATCATCAGGTCCAACCCTTGATCCATGACCACTACAGTTACTAGACTATGGCACTGATGCCACATCCAGTCTCTCCTTAAACACCTCCAGGGATGGAAAATCCACCCTCTCTCTGGGCAGCCCATTCCAATGCCTGATTACCCTCTCTGTAAAGAATTCCTTCCTAATGTCTAACCTAAACCTCCCCTGGCAGAGCTTGAGACCATAACACTGTGCCAGTGTTGATGTTGCTCCAGAGCAAGAGCATTTTGGTCATTTAAATCCCAAAGCACCTCTCTTCCCAAATATTTAAATGAGCCTTCTGGGGACTTGCATCAACCAACTGCTGCTGGGTACTGGGGTTTAGTCTGGAGAAAAAGAGAATCAGGGGGCACCTTGTTGCTCTCTGTAACTAAAAGGAGTTGTGATGAGGTGAGGTTTGGCCTCTTCTCTCAGGCAATTCAGGATAGAAGAAGGGGAGACAGCCTTGAGGTGCACCAAGGGAGGTTCTGCTCAGATTTTAGGAAACATTTCTTCACTGAAGAAGAGGTTTAAGCATTGGAACAGGCTGCTCAGGGAAGGGTTGGAGTCACCAAACCTGAAAAATGTTCAAAAAAACAGGCTGATGTGGCATTTCCCACTATGGTTTAGTGGGAATGGTGGCATTTGGTCAAAGGTTGGACTTGATGACCTTGGGAGGTCTTTATGGATCCTTTGGTACTATGATTTCATGGTCCTGACCCTGGTGACCTGTAACATCTGAAGCTCCACTGGAATCCTGTCTCCTGTTTCAATGGAGGCTGGAAAATCCCTGTGATCCCGCCTTGCAAGACTGAGGGGGAACAGCAGCTCTGGGTTCCAGCTGCAAGGAGCTGAATAGACATCAAATAATACTGCAGCAAGGTTTTAGTGTATAGGTGATTCAAAAAGACTGACAAAATAATCTCATGATCCCTTCTAGCTTTAAAATCCATGATTGCAAGAGCTGAAAGACATGCCAGGAAGAAAAAAATATAATGCTACTTATTGCTAATGCCAGGGCTAGACTTATTTTCACCCGAGATCATGGCTAAATAACAGCATTTCAAAACTTCCAGTGAAGTTTTGCACCTGTAGACTGCCTGAGTAGGTTGAAAACAACACTTTTAAAGGACCATTCCCAGCAGGAACGTGTCATTAAAAGCAACATTGTGCCTAAATGAGCTGGGACTATATCTGGGGACTTCCATGCCATTGTCTTAAAACACTGTAAAAATAATAATAAAAAAATAATAAAAAAGAATAATAATTAAAAAATCAAGCTTGACAGACAAAGGAAGTTAAAATTCTTGGGCCACCTTTAAAAAGTTGGAGGCTTATGTTTCTCAAACAGTTTGGGGTTTGTTTTAAGAATAAAAGCTCAGTTTGATTTAAGAACAAAGCTCAGTGGTCATAAACAAGATTCACCTTGTTTATAATTCATTATAATTTTTTTATCTTTGGTCAAAATGTAGATTTTGACTCCAGAGGTTGTAATATGCAGATTTTTTGGAAGATTGTTTTGTTCTTACCCTGTTTTCCTATTTGAAGTACACTAAGATGACACTTCAAGACGTGGTTTTGTGGTGGACTTGGCAGGGTGAAGTTTATGGTTGGACTTGATGATCTTAAAGGCCTTTCCCAACCTTCATCATTCCATGATTTTATGCTATTGGCCATTGGATATGAACGGGTTGCCCAGAGAAGCTGTGGTTGTCCCATCCCTGGAAGTGCTCAAGGCCAGGTTGGATGTGGCCCTGAGCAACCTGGTCTAGTGGAAGGTTGCCCGCCCATGGAAGGGGGTTTGGAACCAGATGGCCTTGAAGGTCCCATCCAACCCAAAACCATTCTGTGATTCTGTGACAGCTACAGGGTGGTGTTTGCATGACACGGACATGAGGAAAGGCACAGCCCTATTCCTTTTGGAAAGCTGAACTCCCATCATGCCATTACTAATGACCCTTCACACAGCAGTGATGGAGTTCTCCCAAAATTTTGTGTATTCCCCTGGTTTTGGAATCACCCAAACTCCTTTTTTTTTTTGTGGGAAAGAGCTTCTTAGAACCAGCGTGCACCAGCAGTCCCACTAACAGGGGAACAGATTATCCTAATTCTCTTTAAATAGAGCTCTTGGAATGTGGCACCTTGTACTTCAGATGCTCCAGAAGATCCCAAGGGATGCTCCTGTGCTGGCACTGGTTGCATGCCACATTATAAATTGTTTTACAGCCACAACAAAACTCCTGTTTTCTTGCACTGATGCCAAAGCCTAAAATGTGCACAGGGCTGGTGGGATGTGGAGTGCAGACTATTCCCAAAACAGCCTCTGTTCTGAACAGTGAAAAACTCAAGCAGCAGCTTCAGCAGAAATCACCTGCAATTGGAATGATTCCACACTGGTGAGGCACTACCTGGAAAACAGGTTATTGAAAAAAAAAAAAAAAACCCAAAAAAAAAAGAAATACGTTTGCTGCATGGATGAAGGTACCACAGTCCTACCTTCCCTGAGTTTTGGTGTTGCTAGAAGGCAGCTCCTGGCAGCTGGTGATCTCCAGGACACAGGATGACACAGGAGAGCTCTGTAACCTCTGCTGGCATCTGAACCCAGGTCAGATTTTTAGCTACAGCAAGCTTGGACAACCGAATACCAGCACTAGTACCAGTGAAGTGGTACAGCACATGGTACAGGGTACTGGGGTTTAATCCGGAGAAAAGGAAGCTCAGGGGAGACCTTCTGGCTCTCTGCAACCACCTGAAAGGAGGTAGGTCTGGAAGTCCTCCAGCTTTGTCCTCCAGGTGAACACACCCTCAGGTTTGTCTGGGCAGCCTTTCCCTTTCTTTTTGGGGGTCAAAAGCTGCCCCCATCCCTCCACCCCGGCACTGAGAGCTGGCACTGAGCAGCATTCAATTAGGAGAGCAGCCTGCAAGCTGACAGAGAGCTGAAGCACAGAGGGAGGAAGGAGCCAGCTCAAATAAATGGATAATTGCCATTTAATTCCCACGGATTAGATTTGGCAATACTTGCATTACAGTTAAGTCAATAAAGCAACTTCGACTCGAGCTTGATTTGAGGACGGGACAGACCAATCCATCTGTCTGAGATGCAGCTCCCAGCCCTGCCAGGGAGCCCTCGGGGTGGGGACAGAGGAAAGGCCACCTCGTGTTTAGGGAAATGGTCCTTTATGTGCCAAAAGGAGCATTAAGCAACGATCCCATTCATGCTTTCCCTAAATTAGGCAGCTCATTCATGGGCAATTGAATCACCTCGTTCCTACACCTCAATTAGGCTGCGAAGCAACACCTGGCCACCTTGCTGGGAAGGTGTTGCTGTGCCAAGCAAGTCTGTCCATCGTGTCTTAGGACAACTTCAGAGGCAAGTCCATGTAGGAAAATCACTGTCGGGGAATCAGCTCAAGAGAGGGAGCCAATTAAAGCTACAGCAGAGATAGGAAAACTTCCCTGTGCCGTCTCACAGCTTGTCACTCCCACCTGGCTGCACATCAGGAGAAGCTTCACTGGGAAGGATATCCACGAAACCAGGCACTGACAGTGGGAAACGGCAAAGGGCTGCAAAGGAACAGCCACTGCAGATGTTTTAAGGCCAAATCAATACTAATTAAACGTGTTTCCCAGCATCCAACATCAATAGGTATAAAATAACTCATCTGCTTTACAGGTGCAGCTCCCTTTCATTGAGACATGTGAAGCCCTTGCTTTTTTTTGGCAAGCTGCAATCTCCTTTGGGATGGACAAAACTCTGCCTCCACCACAGCACAGAGTTGTTCATAAGAGTAGGAGGAAAACAAAACAAGTGAAAACACGGGAATTTGAGTTCAGCAGAAAATACACAAAGAGAGAAGTGCAACCAAAATAGAGAGATACGTATTATTTTGCATTACACTGCACTGTATAAAATAGAATTATGCTCTAAATAGTTGCTCCAGTGATTTGCAAGACATCTGCCCTACCCAATATACACGAGAAAAGCAGAAGAGAAAGCCATGACAAATTGTTTTAGGTGAGAACACAGCCGGGCTCTATATTCTGGCAAACTTGGAAATCCCTGGAGATATGGCCATTAGATTCAGAGGATTTAACATATGTAGGGCACAGGTCTTTGCATTTAACAGCAGGAATCATGACAATATTCAGCCATATAGAATGAGACTTCCTCAATATGAAGCAGGGACCTGTTCATCCCTCACTGCTTTACAGGAAATAATATCAAATCCCCAGAACCAAAAGACTCACTGAAAAAAATCTAAACCCCCCCCCAAAATCAACCCAACAAATTATTTGGGGATTTTCAAAGCCAGTAAATTAATGAAAATATCCAGATTCCTCTGCTCATTTGTTAATGTAAGAGTATTAGTGATAATTCTTCACCTTCTAGTAGTTATATCTGTGATGTGGCAATGTACACACCCAGACACACATCAAACAAATTTTATAGAATATTACCTTCTCAATGCAAATATTTTCCTAAGATGTCCTACAAAGGGAGAACACTAAGAGCACCTGCTATTAAATCTTTGCTAAACCCTCCACATTTCTCATGAAAATTCCGAGCGTGCTGTTAATGAAATTGTTGAGTTTTTAATGTACATGTCATTTTGATGAATGTAGAGCATCTTTTCCATAATGTCTTACATGTTTCACACACATTTCTAGGTATTACACCATCTCCTTGATATCCCAGCAAGAGAGATTGTTAGCACGAGTTGGAAGGAAAACAGAAACATGGAGCCAGGTGTGGTTACAGGGAAACTGCTTCAAGGTAAGAATCACTGCACAAAACTTCCCAAGCGCTTGCTCAGTTCTCCAACCACCAGATTAATGCTCTCCAATCCTTGGAATAATTTAATTAAAGTGATCAGCAGATGAGAAGTAATTCTGCACCACTGAATCTAATTAAACTTCAAGTTTATCCTCTGGAAATCAAGAAAAAAAAATACATATTTCTTCAAGGAAAGACATTCATTTTTATTCTGACAGAGGAGAGGATAAAAGTAAAAAAAAAAAAATCAGTTCTGTTGATAACATCTCTCTTTTCTCTCTCTGCCCCCACCCTCCACATGACAATGCTTCCCTGGCTAAATAATCAAATAATAGGCTTTTTGCAAAGCTAATCTTCCTCTTCTGAGGTGTCTGAGCCACTTTATCCCTTCCCACCCAAGTCGCTGTGTGTGCAAAACAACAGTGCCTTTGAAAAAATGGCAACAAAAGCCAAATGGAGGGGAGGTCTCGCCCATGTTGGAACCTGCCAAGAAGAGAATCACAGAATATCTTGAGTTGGAAGGACCACCAATGTCCAATTCCTGACCCTGTACAGGACATCCCAAGAGTCACACCACGTGCCTGAGAGTGTTTCTCAAACGTTTCTTGAGCTCTGGCAGCTTTGGTGCTGTGACCACTGCCCTGGGGAGCCTGCTCAGTGCCCAACCACCCTCTAGGGGAAGAAACTTTTCCCAATATCCAATTTAAACCTCCCCTTCAATTTCAGGCCATTCCCTGGGGTCCTGTCACTAGTTCCCACAGAACAGGGATCAGTTCCTGCCCCTCCTGTTCCCCTCCTGATGAAGTCGTAACTGCAGTGAGGTCTCCCCTCAGTCTCCTCTTCTCCAGCTGAACACACCAAGTGACCTCAGCTGCTTCTCACACAGCTTCCCCTCAAGGTCCTTCTCCATCTTCATTGCCCTCCTTTGGACAATTTCTAATAGCTTTATATCCTTTTATATTAGGAAATAAAAATTTAGACCTTTTCTGGCAATTTTACATCTTATATAAGGTTCCCCCCTCCACCCCTGTCCCATGTAGGCAGTGGCTCTCTGAGCTCGACTGGAGCTTTCTGCAAAAAAATAAGTAGGGATAATGAGAGGGAAGATAATCCACCCTAAGCAGGCAGCCACAAAATGACCTGTGGAGAGACATCCCACTTTCTGCTTCCCAAATCTCTGCTACCAAAACCAATATGTAAATCCAGGTATTGCCCGGCACTGCCTCACTTCCACACTCGGGCATGTCAAGTTGTGTTTGCAGATGTAACCACCATCCCTCCGCTTGGCTTTCTTGAAAAATCATGCTTAGAATCACTGATTCACAGAATGCTTTGGGTTGGAAGGGATATTAAAGATCATCTCGTTCCAATCTCATGCCATAAGCAGGGACACGCCCCATTATCACAGCTTGCTCCAAGCCCTGTCCAACCTGGCCTTGAGCACTTCCAGGGATGGGGCAGCCACAGATCCTCTGGGCAGCCTGTTCCAGTGCCTCCCCACCCTCACAGGGAAGAATTCCTTCCTAAAATCCAACCTTAACCTACTTTCCCTCAGTTTGAAGCCATTCCCCCTTGTCCTGTCTCTTCTGCTGCACTGAGGGTTGGATCACACCCTGCCTTGGGTGAAGCATCAAGCCTGGGCAACAAGCTCCTCCAATATCTGCTTATTAAAACCAACACATGGGCATGAGACGAAGCAAATGAGATCTTTGAGGAGGTTCTGAGACTCCTCAGGTCTCTGATGATCAGAGTTTAACTTCCAGTGAACCAGAGCCACTTTTCATTATGGCACAGTGAAGGATAAACACCAGTGCATTAGTCAGCTCCCGGCAGTCAGCGTTTGAAGGACATCGAGTGGGTGGCAGAGAAAAGCTGAAAGCAAAGGGGAAAAAAATCAAACTCTGCAGCCTGGCATTATTTGGAGCTGGTCTTCTGTTCCTGCTTTGTTCAGAGGCCTCTTCTTGGTAAGTCATATCATCAGGCCAGGAGGGGGAAAAAGTAATGAGAGAAGCTGAGCCCAGGAGGAAGGGAGGAGTTGGGGGAAGGTGTTTGGTTTTATCTCTCACTTTTGATTGGTAATGAATTAAATTCATCCCTCATCCAGCTGAGCAGAGGAGTGACAAAGAGGCTTGGTGGGCACCTGGAATCCATCCAGGGCCAACCCACCACCCAACCAGAGCCCACTCCACTACCTCTGTGGGTTCTTAATGACGGAAAGTGCTGTGGAACATTAAATTTCCACCTGGAGGACAGACAGCTCGGTAGGACCAAAGCTGCTGAGAGGGGTGTGTTAGGGCCAGCTCATCCTTGCTGAATCCTTCAGACACATACAGGATTTCTTTTTCCTAACCAGGTCCCCTAGAGGGTTCTGCATCTGACACGTGAAGGTGACCTTTGCTGCTGTGACACTGGACGCAAAGAACAAACATTGAAATTAATATTTCAATATGTACATATCTAAAAAACACCAAAACCAGACAAGTTGAAGACTTTACTGCCACAAGAACTGCAGTAACATCGAGGAAAGGTTTATTTTTCTCTATCAATGCTAAAGCATTTAAAATAGATTCATTAAACTCCTAAAATCACCAAGGCAGACCAAATCACTGCCTCTTGTTTACCACTGTCTGTGTGTGTTTGCAGCCATAAAACAAAAGCCAGAAATTTTTAAACAAGAGGAAGTGGGATTTAGGTTAGATTTTGGGA
The DNA here is from genome assembly GCF_003031625.1 of Empidonax traillii. Lineage (NCBI taxonomy): Eukaryota > Metazoa > Chordata > Aves > Passeriformes > Tyrannidae > Empidonax > Empidonax traillii. The sequence continues at coordinate 67,878 of NW_020956493.1, forward strand.
AGGAATCCTTCCCTGTGAGGGTGGGGAGGCCCTGGCACAGGTTGCCCAGAGAAGCTGTGGTTGCCCCATCCCTGGAAGTGTCCAAGGCCAGGTTGGATGGCAATTGGAGAAACCTGGTCTGGTGGAAGGTGTCCCTGCCCATTGCAGGGGGTTGGAACAGGATGATCTTTAAGGTCCCTTCCAACCCAAACCATTCCACGATACCACCACCATCCCAGGAAAGCGAGTGCAACATTTCCACATCAGATTCTGCCCACAACCTTTCCATAAATCCCTCCCTTTAAAGAAGATATCCTTCCACAAACGACAAAACCCACAGCACCAGAGGCTGCTGGGTGGTTTATCAGATAATAAAATACTTATAATTGCAGGAATGATGAGAAAAAGTAGGTGGAAACGCTAATCTTGTAACATCTGTGTCTGAAAAACAAAATATATTTCCAAACCTCACTTTCCAGTATACCTCAGAATTGCGAGGAAGGCAATAATTATCCTTAATTTACAGAGGGAACTGTAGCAGAGAGAATTAAAGGCTCTGACTCACACACTCTAAGGAAAAAAAAGGGCAGGAGCAGGCACTGTTTTACACCAGCAAATGCTTTCTCCACTGTTGTGGTTTGAGCAAGTGGATGGTGTCAATCGCTGCCCAAAAGATTAATAAAAACCTCTCTTTTGCTGGTGTTTTTATGTAACATCAGGTGAAAGCCACAGATTCCCTTGGGAGGCAGCAGACTCTAGTGCTGAGCAGGACCTGGAGCCAAGGACGTACAAAAACATGGTAAAACTCCTCACAGGTCAATCTGAGCCCAAAATGACATGAGTGAAGGAATTCAATTAAATGTGGAGGGTTTGACACATACAAGTCCCCAGACTTGGCTTGAAATACCTAAAGGTGTTAACCAGGTGCTCAGCTGCCAAAAAACCTGATCTGATGGGAACAGAAGTGAAAGGGGTCAGAGGGAGAGGAGACAGTGGAAATTTTAGGGTTTCTTTTGCGCTTTCTTGATTGAGCTCAGGTGATTACTTATGAAATAATTATTTATGTACAACCAAAGTATAAAAATATACTTTAATTTTTGAACAAGATTTCACATTCAGAGTGGAAAAGTAAATTTTTGATAGGTTTGCCCATTACTTCAGACTTTTAAAAAGCCTTCCCTTCCCTTCCCTTCCCTTCCCTTCCCTTCCCTTCCCTTCCCTTCCCTTCCCTTCCCTTCCCTTCCCTTCCCT